>NW_018407615.1:1098001-1189780 GCF_002113885.1 Mizuhopecten yessoensis
CCCCCCCCAACCCCCATCCCCCATAGATCTCTGGATCCGCCAATATAAGATATCATAGACAGCCTGTGTACTCTGACAGGCAGGAAACTTACCAAAATACTTACATACGTGTACATATACACTTGATCTTTTACATCAACCTATTATTGATTACGTAATGATGATAAAGGCAGGGTGATCTTCAGACGGATTTCTTCTAGTTTATCCTATAATAGAATTCCACCTGTTGACAATCTCTTTTATGAATTGAGAGTAATAAATATATAAATTAAAAACAAAGGAATTATTGACGAAAGTTGCGTTTTAAGTCTTTTCAATTTTTGTATGGGAAATAGCGCGTGACGTCCGCTGTTATCTTCGTGCCGTTCTAGATATTGACCTGACCTGACTGTAACTGTATACCAGTTGGTCTGCCACATCTATAAAGTTTATTGCTTAAATATCCTGTTGTATTGTATAGTACATGTATTAATTGCACGATTTATGACACGGAGCGAAATTGTTACACATCATTCAGCCTCCGTTATTTTGTATAAAATCCATTTACTATGTTTAACACATGCATGCTATTACATGGTGATACTCATATAAGTTGTACTGCTTTTGGAATAAACTGAATTGAATTAAATGGCAAATGAAACCTATATATTTTTACCAAAATGTCACCTTGGGACATGCACTGTTCCGAATGCCAGTGAGAACTGAAATTGTCTTCATATAACAGATGTTAATGTACCTTCTGCGCTGAAAAGCAAATCCAAATGTATGTTAAATGCTAAAAGTTTAACTTTTGCCTGTTAAATAGTCGTTTAAATTATCAAATTCTTGCATTAGAGATAATCACAACACTCAGATGGCTTACATTATTATCAACTTGACATATTTTCGCCTACTAAATATGTAGGCGAAAATCGAGATTTAGTTTTAAGGCAGTTTCTATTTTAAGGTATGTAGATGATATGCGTAAATATGCACATTTGATTTGCAAGTTTATAAGCTTGAGAATGTCATACCGTGTGTGCCATGATTTTACATGTAACTTATGTTAACTAACACCATTGATTCCAGGGGCTTTATCTATTTCAAAACTCGAAAAATTTAAGATATTTCTTGATCATTAGAACGTACATAATCTGAAATCTTTTCAATGAGATGTTGCGCAACTTAAGTTTCATCAATGTTCTTAAATACTAATATTTACTTTTGTGCCTCTGGATAACAGTACCAACTCAAAATGTTTGCATGATTCAATGAAAGCAAGTGTGTAGTAAAATTACACAGTACTACATGACATCTGACCCCCCCCCCCCCCCCCCCCCCCAACATTAGTCTGAAATATTCAGCAGGCAACGATAGCATATACATGTTCATCAAAAGCATCTGTAGACACCGAACATAATCATTCACTAGGCTGACTTGTGTATACGTGTATTATTAACCAAAATCATAACAGTTCACATGTACGTCATATATTACTCAAAATCCCGAAACCGAGCCCCTGTGCACATAACTACATAACTTAATCCAAAAACGTTATCTTCACCTATAGCTACATGTACGCTTTGGTGGAGCAAAACAGTTTTTGTAAAATGTGATTTTTTTCAGTATTAATTTGTATATTGCGAATTGTAATACATGATAAAAATGACAATTGTGAGATTTCAACAAGTTTTTGTAGATGCAAGTTCTGTTCAGAGATATAGATAACATACGTAAAGTCGGCGTACTCAAAGTCTATAATACATCGTGTGCTAATTCCAGACATTTGTAACGAACCCCTGTGCTCCAGGACACAGACGTCGCGGACGTGTCCCTAGGATACGGAATGGTTGTGGTTTTGAATCAAGGCACATCATGTTTGTGTCGGGCCACCGAAGCGTGTCTGCTATAAGATCTATAACAGGTCTTTTTTAACAGAACAGAATAATTGTCTGTCCTCTAGAACCTACTCTAGCGTCCGTTGCAAGTGGTGAAGCAGGTGAAATCGTCCCGGCTCGTCGGCCAGTCCCTCATCGATAGTAACCCATGCCGAATGCTCAAACGATGAGCCAACAGCATCTTTTAAATGGTCATCTGGTTTCTTAGGAAACTCTACATTTCTAGGACGCACTTTCCTACCTCGTTGAAAGTCCAACCGCTTCGTGGCCTGATGCGCGAAGCCGCTGCACAACCGGTTTTTAACGGTCAGCTATATATCTCCGCAAACACGGAATAAATTTCTGACTTTTTGCGACTAAAATATTTTATTGGGTATTTTTGCTTTAAATTAAGATCTACTGTCAATTTTTAAGTTAATCAATGCTTGTTAAACATGCTGGTAATATAAATTAGATTATTAAAAAATATGCAAAGTGGAACTATTTGTTTATTGCTCAACTGTGTATTTCGTCACCGTTGACAACACATAATCTTTCCCGCGAAAAAGGCTGTTCAATTCATGTTGTTCTCATGACGGTGAAACGTGAAAACAGACATGTGTTTTTCTTAATTTCAAGGAATAAAA
This sequence comes from Mizuhopecten yessoensis, assembly GCF_002113885.1. Classification (NCBI taxonomy): domain Eukaryota; kingdom Metazoa; phylum Mollusca; class Bivalvia; order Pectinida; family Pectinidae; genus Mizuhopecten; species Mizuhopecten yessoensis. The sequence goes on from NW_018407615.1 coordinate 1,100,505, forward strand.
GTGGATGCAATAGCACGTAAATACAAGGTTACCTAAAATAAACATATCTTTTTGCGTTGTCGACTCGTTGTCATTTGTAACAACTTCGGTAGACACCGAAAGATAGATTGGTACGTGTCGGAACCTTAAAAGTCTTAACCAGTCTCCAATTGACGGTCTGGAGATGAATATTTGTTAATACAGCAAAGGATATTTTCAATTAATTTTATGCAAGCATGTTTCTTTATGATATGTATGTTGTTGTGTTAAGACTTAAAATTCATCAAGGTATATCGGGGAGCATTTATACCTTACACGGTCTAACAAGAATCCTTAAAATGAATCTGCATTCTTAGCTCCGAGGACATCTAAGTTTTGTCTATGGTACTGTAACCTCTCCTGAAGCTCCGAGGACATCTAAGTTTTGTCTATGGTACTGTAACCTCTCCTGAAGCTCCGAGGACATCTAAGTTTTGTCTATGGTACTGTAACCTCTCCTGCAGCTCCGAGGACATCTAAGTTTTGTCTATGGCACAGTAACCTCTCCTGAAGCTCCGAGGACATCTAAGCTTTGTCTACGACACTGTAACCTCTCCTGCAGCTCCGAGGACATCTAAATTATGTCTATGGCACAGTAACCTCTCCTGCAACTCCGAGGACATCTAAGTTTTGTCTACGGTACTGTAACTTCTCCTGAAGCTCCGAGGACATCTAAATTATGTCTATGGCACAGTACCCTCTCCTGAAGCTCCGAGGACATCTAAGCTTTTTCTACGACACTGTAACCTCTCCTAAAGCTCCGAGGACATCTAAGTTTTGTCTATAGCACTGTAACCAGTCCTGAAGCTCCGAGGACATCTAAGTTATGTCTATGGTACTGTAACCTCTCCTGAAGCTCCGAGGACATGAAGCTCCGAGGACATCTAAGTTATGTCTATGGCACTGTAACCTCTCCTGAAGCTCCGAGGACATGAAGCTCCGAGGACATCTAAGTTATGTCTACGGCACTGTAACCTCTCCTGAAGCTACGAGGACATCTAAGTTATGTCTACGGCACTGTAACCTCCCCTGCAGCTCCGAGGACATCTAAGTTTTGTCTATGGCATAGTAACCTCCCCTGAAGCTCCGAGGACATCTAAATTTTGTCTATGGCACAGTAACCTCTTCTGAAGCTCCGAGGACATCTAAGTTTTGTCCATAGCACTGTAACCAGTCCTGAAGCTCCGAGGACATCTAAGTTATGTCTACGGAACTGTAACCTCTCCTGCAGCTCCGAGGACATCTAAGTTATGTCTATGGCACTGTCACCTCTCCTGAAGCTCCGAGGACATCTAAGCTTTGACTACGACACTGTAACCTCTCCTAAAGCTCCGAGGACATCTAAGTTTTGTCTATGGCGCTGTAACCTCTCCTGAAGCTCCGAGGACATCTAAGCTTTGACTACGACACTGTAACCTCTCCTAAAGCTCCGAGGACATCTAAGTTATGTCTACGGCACTGTCACCTCTCCTGAAGCTCCGAGGACATCTAAGCTTTGACTACGACACTGTAACCTCTCCTAAAGCTCCGAGGACATCTAAGTTATGTCTACGGCACTGTCACCTCTCCGGAAGCTCCGAGGACATCTTAGTTTTGGCTACGGCACTGTAACCTCCCCTGAAGCTCCGAGGACATCTAAGTTTTGTCTATGGCACTGTCACCTCTCCTGAAGCTCCGAGGACATCTTAGTTTTGTCTACGGCACTGTAACCTCCCCTGCAGCTCCGAGGACATCTAAGTTTTGTCTATGGCACAGTAACCTCCCCTGAAGCTCCGAGGACATCTAAGTTTTGTCTACGACACTGTAACCTCTCCTGAAGCTCAGAGGACATCTAAGTTTTGTCTATGGCACTGTAACCTCCCCTGAAGCTCCGAGGACATCTAAGTTATGTCTACGGCACTGTAACCTCTACTGCAGCTCCGAGGACATCTAAGTTATGTCTACGGCACTGTCACTGTCTACGGCACTGTCACCTCTCCTGAAGCTCCGAGGACATCTAAGCTTTGTCTACGACACTGTAACCTCTCCTAAAGCTCCGAGGACATCTAAGTTATGTCTACGGCACTGTCACTGTCTACGGCACTGTCACCTCTCCTGAAGCTCCGAGGACATCTAAGTTATGTCTACGGCACTGTCACCTCTCCTGAAGCTCCGAGGACATCTTAGTTTTGTCTACGGCACTGTAACCTCCCCTGAAGCTCCGAGGACATCTAAGTTTTGTCTATGGCACTGTAACCTCTCCTGAAGCTCCGAGGACATCTAAGATTTGTCTATGGCACTGTCACCTTTCCGGAAGCTCCGAGGACATCTAAGTTTTGTCTACGGCACTGTCACCTCTCCTGAACCTCAGAGAACATCTAAGTTTTGTCTATGGCATTGTAACCTGAAGCTCCGAGGACATCTAAGTTTTGTCTATGGCACAGTAACCTCTCCTGAACATCCGAGGACATCTAAGTTTTGTCTATGGCAGTGTCACCTCTCCTGAACCTCCGAGGACATCTAAGTTTTGTCTATGGCACTGTCAACTCTCCGGAAGCGCCGAGGACATCTAAGTTTTATCTATGGCACTGTCACCTCGCCTGAAGCTCCGAGGACATCTGAGTTATGTCTACGGCACTGTAAATTAAAGCTCCCAGGACAACTAAGTTTTGTCTACGGCACATTAACCTCTCCTGAAGCTCCGGGGCGATCTAAGTTTTGTCTACGACACTGTAACCTCTCCTGCAGCTCCGCGGACATCTAAGTTATGTCTATTGCACTGTAAATTAAAGCTCCCAGGACAACTAAGTTTTGTCTACGGTACTGTAACCTCTACTGAAGCTCCGACGACATCTAAGTTTTGTCAATGGCACTGTAAACTCTCCGGAAGCGCCGAGGACATCTAAGTTTTGTCTACGGCACTGTCACCTCTCCTGAACATCCGAGCACATCTAAGTTTTGTCTATGGCACTGTAACCTCTCCTGAAGCTCCGAGGACATCCAAGTTTTATCTATGGCACTGTCACCTCTCCTGAAGCTCCGAGGACATCTAAGTTTTGTCTACGGCACTGTCACCTCTCCTGAAGCTCCGAGGATATCCAAGTTTTATCTATGGTACTGTCACCTCTACTGAAGCTCCGACGACATCTAAGTTTTGTATACGGCACTGTCACCTCTCCTGAAGCTCCGAGGACATCTAGGTTGTGTCTATGGCACAGTAACCTGAAGCTCCGAGGACATCTAAGTTTTGTCTATGGTACTGTTACCTCTCCTGAAGCTCCGAGGACATCTAAGTTTTGTATACGGCACTGTCACCTCTCCTGAAGCTCCGAGGACATCTAAGTTTTGTCTATGGCACTGTAACCTCTCCTGAAGCTCCGAGGACATCCAAGTTTTGTCTATGGCACTGTCACCTCTCCTGAAGCTCCGACGACATCTAAGTTTTGTCTACGGCACTGTCACCTCTCCTGAAGCTCTGAGGACATCTAAGTTGTGTCTATGGCACAGTAACCTGAAGCTCCGAGGACATCTAAGTTTTGTCTATGGCACTGTAACCTCTCCCGCAGCTCCGAGGACATCTAAGTTTTGTCTATGGCATAGTAACCTCTCCTGAAGCTCCGAGGACATCTAAGTTTTTTCTATGGCACTGTAACCTCTCCTGAAGCTCCGACGACATCTAAGTTGTGTCTATGGCACAGTAACCTGAAGCTCCGAGGACATCTAAGTTTTGTCTACGGTACTGTAACCTCTCCTGAAGCTCCGAGGACATCTAAGTTCTGTCTACGGCACTGTAACCTCTCCTGAAGCTCCGAGGACATCCAAGTTTTGTCTATGGCACTGTCACCTCTCCTGAAGCTCCGAGGACATCTAAGTTTTGTCTATGGTACTGTAACCTCTCCTGAAGCTCCGAGGATATCTAAGTTTGTCTATGGCACAGAAACCTCTCCTGAAGCTCCGAGGACATCTAAGTTTTGTCTACGGCACAGTAACCGCTCCTGAAGCTCCGAGGACATCTAAGTTTTGTCTATGGTACTGTAACCTCTCCTGAAGCTCCGAGGATATCTAAGTTTGTCTATGGCACAGAAACCTCTCCTGAAGCTCCGAGGACATCTAAGTTTTGTCTACGGCACTGTAACCTCTCCTGAAGCTCCGAGGACATCTAAGTTTTGTCTATGGCACAGTTACCTCTCCTGAAGCTCCGAGGACATCTAAGTTATGTCTATGGCACTGTAACCTCTCCTGAAGCTCCGAGGACATCTAAGTTTTGTCTATGGCACAGTAACCTCCCCTGAAGCTCCGAGGACATCTAAGTTTTGTCTATGGCACTGTAACTTTTTCCTGAAGAGTGTACACTTACCAGCGATTTCCAAACAAATAGTCGTACTTCAAGATCGGCGTACCCTTAAAAACTTATGTAAAAAGTATGGGTATACCTATTCAGGGTCCATCGTTAATGAACACGGTAACATATACATATATTTATTCTTCAGCAGTACTTAAAAGAATAAATTGTAACTCTTGAAGCTCTGACGTTATCGGTGCCAATTTTCACCAGTACTACATTGTATATAGAACCAAGGGAGTATTAAACCATGATAAAACATGCCCGACAGCAGAATTCACACATACCGATGTGCAAATGATCCATTAAAATGTTAAAGCCTGTCCTAGCGCCTCGTGATCACGTACTACAAATATTAAAGTCTACGTCGTTAACAACGATATTTCAGGGTGTGTTTTTTAAATACCAGTGTCCCCTTCAATCGCATGGCTGCATATCGGATGTAAAAAAAAAATGGTTCAACGAACAAAGGCATAGAAAACCGAATAAAGAAATTTTAACGGCAAAGTTTAAAATGAAGAAAATCAATTTGCACGCAAATGTTAAATACACAACATAAACATGGACAAGTTTAGGTAAGCTATGGGAATATAAAGTCGATTTGTGTGCATTGTATTTACCGTAGTATTTACTTATACCCCTGTACAATTAAGGCTCACTGGAGCGACGCCTAACCATACCTATTACCACTGACAATCGGCAAGATTAGCCACACGAAGTCGCCCACCCGGAACTCGATCGGCGCTTCAATATAAACGATGTGGACGATTTCAATTTGCAAATTAAATTTCTACTGGGGACCCACGAAAGGTTAAGAAATGGCAGGTATAGTTTATATAATCGTATAGTACACTACGCCCACACGAACAATAAAATGTATACCCATCCCACTTCATGCACACCGTCCGTGTAAAACACGAAGTCGTTCGAAACCGTTGTTTATGATTGGATTAAATGTTTCTTGCACAAAGAAATAACATGTAAATAATTAACCCTCATTGACATCATAGAACAACAGCACGGTGTGATATTACAATAATCTGTAACTGTTCTGTGCCGTTATTTGTAGAATTGGCTAGGAGTCTGGCTATGTCGGTTATCGATTTAGCAGTTTTAGGTTACGGATTCCCCATGATGGGCCCCTGTTGCTTACTCTGTCAGACAACGTAATGGATGGAATTGTAAACAGTAGGTATACAGGACACGTTCAGGTAGCCATGTTTGTGACCGAGACAAGATGATCGGGGGACGTGAGTTCGGGGTACAATATTCGGCAACACACTGACGACTGACAGGTGAGTTACATAGTACATACTGTTAATATCTAAAATAACCGTAGGTTGTCACTAGTNTAGTTTTGTCTACGGCACTGTAACCTCCCCTGCAGCTCCGAGGACATCTAAGTTTTGTCTACGGCACCGTAACCTCTCCTGAAGCTCCGGGGACATCTAAGTTTTGTCTACGGCACTGTAATTACCTCCCCTGCAGCTCCGAGGACATCTAAGTTTTGTCTACGGCACNGGTTATCGATTTAGCAGTTTTAGGTTACGGATTCCCCATGATGGGCCCCTGTTGCTTACTCTGTCAGACAACGTAATGGATGGAATTGTAAACAGTAGGTATACAGGACACGTTCAGGTAGCCATGTTTGTGACCGAGACAAGATGATCGGGGGACGTGAGTTCGGGGTACAATATTCGGCAACACACTGACGACTGACAGGTGAGTTACATAGTACATACTGTTAATATCTAAAATAACCGTAGGTTGTCACTAGAGTACAGCCGACACATGTGTTCTCTGTTTACACTTAGACATGCGTATATACATGTCATACTTGGTGAATATTGTGCATATATATAACTTACACGTAGTTAAATGACGGCCACAGACGTCTGTGATGGCACCGAACCAGCAATCCACAGTGTCTAGTTCATTCTATAATATATGCGTGTGTGCTAGTGCGGTACACCCATCACCTCACAGGGACACGCGAAATTAGTCACAGGATGAGCTTCATGTTTTGATCCATAATGCCAGTGTGTGGGTTATTGCATTGTATTTCGCATTTTACTAAGGGATTAAGATTGCACACCTTGTGATTAATTTTAATGGATCCTCGTGGTCGACGTGTGTGTTTGAGCACGGAAGCACGATATACATGCATGTGTACATATCGACCTGTGTACATGTGTGTTTGAGCACGGTAGCACGGTATACATGCATGTGTACATATCGACCTGTGTGTAAGAATACACCGTACATATAAAATCAGTATACGCATCGACCTGTGTGTAACAGTTTATCACGTACTTGGACACATCAACTTGTGCCCCTGAGTATAACGTATATAGATCGACCTATGTGTAAGTTCAATTAGTTTATCACGGACTTGGACACATCAACCCGTGCTCCTGAGTATACTGTATATACATCGACCTATGTGTAAGTACAATTAGTTTATCACTTACTTGGACACATCAACTTGTGCCCCTGAGTATACTGGATATAGATCGACCTATGTGTAAGTTCAATTAGTTTATCACGTACTTGGACACATCAACCCGTGCTCCTGAGTATACTGTATATAGATCGACCTATGTGTAAGTACAATTAGTTTATCACTTACTTGGACACATCAACTTGTGCCCCTGAGTATACCGTATATAGATCGACCTATGTGTAAGTTCAATTAGTTTATCACGTACTTGGACACATCAACCTGTGCTCCTGAGTATACAGTATATAGATCGACCTATGTGTAAGTACAATTAGTTTATCACGTTCTTGGACACATCAACTTGTGCCCCTGAGTATACCGTATATAGATCGACCTATGTGTAAGAACGGTTTACAATGTCATGTCGATCTTTCAGTAAAATAGTATAATGTACATGTTGATACCTCGACCTTTAGAACGATAAAAATGTCGACCTATTAGTAAGAATGGTAGGTACGTCGACCTATTGGTAAAGCGGTATAAACGTCGACCTATTAGTAAGAACGGTACAGACGTCGACATATCAGTAAGAACGGTAAATACGTCACCTATTGGTAAGAAAGGTATACACGTCCACCTATTAGTAAGAAAGGTATACATACGCCGACCAATTATTAAGAATAACATGCACGTCGGCCTATTAGTAAGAACTGTATACACACGCCGAACTATTGGTAAAAGTGGTATACATACGCCGACCTATTAGTAAGAATAGTATACACGTCGACCTATTAGTAAGACCGGTACACACGTGGACATATTAGAAAGAATAGTATACACGTCCATCTATTAGTCAGAATAGTATACACGTGGACATATAAGTAAGAATAAGTATACACGTCCACCTATTAAGAAGAATAGTATACACGTCCACCTATTAGTAAGAATCGTATACACGTCCACCTATTAGTAAGAATAGTATACACGTCCACCTATAAGTAAGAATAGTATACACGTCCACCTATTAAAAAGAATAGTATACACGTCCACCTATTAGTAAGAATAGTATACACGTCCACCTATTAATAAGAATAGTATACACGTCCACCTATTAGTAAGAATAGTATACACGTCCACCTATTAGTAAGAATAGTATACACGTCCACCTATAAGTGAGAATAGTATACACGTCCACATATTAATAAGAATAGTATACACGTCCACCTATTAATAAGAATAGTATACACGTCCACCTATTAGTAAGAATAGTATACACGTCCACCTATTAGTAAGAATAGTATACACGTCCACCTATTAGTAAGAATAGTATACACGTCCACCTATTAGTAAGAATAGTATACACGTCCACCTATTAGTAAGAATAGTATACACGTCCACCTATTAGTAAGAATAGTATACACGTCCACCTATTAGTAAGAATAGTATACACGTCCACCTATTAGTAAGAATAGTATACACGTCCACCTATTAGTAAGAATAGTATACACGTCCACCTATTAGTAAGAATAGTATACACGTCCACCTATTAGTAAGAATAGTATACACGTCCACCTATTAGTAAGAATAGTATACACGTCCACCTATTAGTAAGAATAGTATACACGTCCACCTATTAATAAGAATAGTATACACGTCCACCTATTAATAAGAATAGTATACACGTCCACCTATTAGTAAGAATAGTATACACGTCCACCTATTAGTAAGAATAGTATACACGTCCACCTATTAGTAAGAATAGTATACACGTCCACCTATTAGTAAGAATAGTATACACGTCCACCTATTAGTAAGAATAGTATACACGTCCACCTATTAGTAAGAATAGTATACACGTCCACCTATTAGTAAGAATAGTATACACGTCCACCTATTAGTAAGAATAGTATACACGTCCACCTATTAGTAAGAATAGTATACACGTCCACCTATTAGTAAGAATAGTATACACGTCCACCTATTAGTAAGAATAGTATACACGTCCACCTATTAGTAAGAATAGTATACACGTCCACCTATGAGTAAGAATAGTATACATGTCGACCTTCATTGTATTAATAAGAATAGAATACACGTCGACCTATTAGTAAGAACGCAGTACACGTCGATCTTATTGTAAAAACGGTATACATGTCGACCTATTTAATTGGTACGAACGGTTTACACGTCGACCTATTAGTTAGAACGGTACACACGACGATATGTTAGTAAGAACGGTTTACACGTCGACCTATTTAATTGGTACGAACGGTATACATGTCGACCTATTATTTAGAACGGTACACACGTCGATATGTTAGTTAGAACGGTATATACGTCGGCCTCTTAGTTAATAACGGTATACACGTCGATATGTTATATAATTAGTAAGAACGGTATATACGTCGGCCTGTTAATTAATAACGGTATACACGTCGAACTATTAGTAAGAACGGTATACATTTCGACAGCTTTAAAAGACTAGTTTACAGGTCTACCTATTAGTAAGAACGGTTTATGTTTCGACCGATTGGAAAGAAGTGTACAAATGTCGACCTATTAGTAAGAACGGTTTCACATCGACAGGGACGTCTTGGGAAAGGGGCGTTCCCGGCCCTCCCCCACTTGCTCCTTCCTCCGCCCGAAATATATATCCAGTTGCTCACTGACGAAATGCAATCTTCGACATTTATAGGATGCAATTTTAAAAAGTGTTTTTATTTAAAAATAAGATACTAATAAAAGAAAATCATCACTTTAAAATTATTTTCAAATGTAGCATTCCAAAACTATTCAATGGAATATCACACAGAAATTTTGTGATAAATTAGTGCTGAAATTAATTGTGTAAATAACTACTTATTCATGAAAAACTTTAATCTGACCATCTATTATTAAATTTATATGTCGAATTGTCCATATCTAACAACTCAAGTGCGAATTAATGCAACACACGTTTATATGACATTTAGACAGAATTTGGTTATATACATATGACATTATCCTTAATTGTAATTACTGTATATCCTTTGTGACATTTGAGATAAGACTCATGTGTGAAGTTTTTATATCCCTAAGTACGTACTCTCTGTAAACTGACTTTCATAAAGCATTACTTTTGTCCATCACATTACGCAACATTACGCAACAGGATTAGTTTAATAGCCTTTACATTGTGGACACTGACCACGGGTAATTGATCTAACAATTAGCGACACCTGTCACTTAAACCTCAGGTACCTTTATTGTACGTACATGTATTTAACTGTGATATGTTGTATTGTAAATCAGTTAGGTTCTAGACTCTGTACGGAACACATTCGTTTTATTTTGGACACTCCAGAATATTCCGCCGTCAAGTCAAAAGTTATCTCTTATTAAATTTCAAAGTTAAACTTTAATCAACTCTTACGTCATCATTTCAACAAGACAAAACGTGCAGAAAAACCTTATGTTAGGAACATATCAGTAAAATTCTAAACAAATCCAGTTAGCTATTTTCTTACGTGTAGGTACATGGAGTGTAATGCAAGTATTTCTACTGCCAGTAAGCAAGGGCGATAACCCGGAACATCTCGAAACGTAAAGCCCGGAAAGTCGCTTTTGAACACTGAACGATGTTAGGCGATATTTGTTATTTAGTATTACATGTATACTCGGGTTTGTTTTGTCCTTTAACAGCTCGCGTCATATGAAAACGGACACGGAGAGAGTATAGCAGCCGTCATAGTAATCCCAATTGTTGAAATACGTATGGAGGAAATGCATTTTACAATAAAATATTGTAGAAATTTCAGAAAATAAGTAATGAACAAAAACATACTTCTGGAAAGGGCGAACTTCTTTATACTACCACCACGTTTACAATACACCTTGACGTACGCGAATAACGTTTAACGCGCCCAGAATCTTGGCCCGTATTCATGAAACTGATCTCTTGCTCAAGCATGGATTCTGTCCTCGAGCATGAATTGTGTGCTCCAACCAGATTTCTTATACCTCACTGAAATAATGTAAAGCGATCAAGAAGTGAAATATACACATTGTAAGCATTTTAAATCGTCTAACATTCTCTTGATTTTTTCCCCCGAATCATTTATACCCGGAACAAGAAATTAGGTTTGAGCACAAAATCCATGCCTGAGCACGAGAACGGTTTCATGAATACAGGCCCAGCTGTACAAAAAACACGTGGTCGGAAGTCTCGTACATGACTATATATATATCAAGTGCTGTACTCGATAATAAAATCGGTCTCGTGTGCTGAACACATGAATTGTCACATGTAAGTAGCATTGCCTATACAATAGTTTTTTTTATTCGGTTTAGTTGCTAAAAAGTCCTTTCCCTGTCAAATATTGGTCACTTCCGAATCTGCTCGGCAAGTTACCTATACGAGTAATACAGGCCATTATTATGAAAGTCCGTTCCGTGCGTGCCTGCTCCCTTAGAAAAACCAGTGTAGTTCGGGTTTTATGCTGTGTGACGTATTATCTTTTATCACACATTTAAATTGGCAATCCCAGTTCGATCTTCAAGCGCTTTGTTAGATTTAGGAAGATCGATCAGGCCATGGGAGATAACTCTTGTGAGCCACAATCTTCTGTTGTGGGGTACAATATCACGTCTGTTTGTGGAGTATCCACTGTGTGTGTGTTGTCGGGTGAAGAACACGGGGCAGGTTCTGCGTATATGTTTACATACATACATGATATATCTTTGCATCGCTGATACGGATATTTGACAGAGGATTTACCGGCCAGATCGATACCCTTCCCCACAGATATCGGTAACCATGTCAAGTGTCAGTAGTGGCAGCTCTTCTGATCTCAGCCGAATGTGAGTACAGAACTCGGTGGTAGGATGTTTAATTTGTTGGTTATATGGTGATGATCAGAAAGATTCATATTGCAGAGCCATCGAAATATTGTTCTGAAAATGCATGTGTGATGCATATCGTTCTTACTGAATTTAAGACATCAATAGTTTAATGAAGAATGGACGTAAAGTATGGAGGATGGTCGGAGGAATACTAGAATTGCCACCACCTCAGTGGTAGGGGAGAGGTTCCCAGCTACTGTAGGTGAACTTGAATCACTTTAACTCATGACTTACAAATATTGCTACAAGTAAATACATTAAAGTAAACTATCCGCACGGTTTAGTTTTAATAGCTAATGTTCATATGTTCACGGTTTAATGACGTTAAGCAATGTGTGCTTACAAAGTATCATGTTGATTGTACATCTATGCTTATGTTTACTGATAACTACCTAGTATCCAGAAATACCGAAAAAAGAACTGCTGATTCAGCAAAGAACAAAACTTTAACCTGAAGAGAAGACAATTTCCAGACCAGCCAGTTCGATTTGATAAATAAGATTGAAACGTTAAGAACACAATGCGCCGTACACGTCTGGCAGTTAATACCTTACATCGGTATACTGTCACTATAGGTAATAGCCCGTACAAGGTTAATTTGACAGGTACGCTAATAATATCCTCTACCTGACGTATGAGTTTTGGTTATTTAGTTATTTGTTAATTGCTAATCGGAAAGTTGATGGTGCGTGTGCATATCACTAACCAAATGAAATTAATTGATGTGACGAGCTATATAACGCCTAGAACAGTTCAAACCATGTACACGTCCATAGATCGTAGCATAAAAGCTAAAGTATTAGTGAGTGACATGAAGAACTATTCCTTTTAACGTGATCTGGGTTTAAACCAGAATGTTTATTAACAAGAAAAGAAGTTCCACAACAAATCACATAGTTCTAAAAACATAAAAGGTTAATTAAAATGTTGACTTACGGATTGAAATATAAACATGGTTAGGGTCGAGCTTTGTTTTTAATTTGGCATGACAGACAGTGTACAGCACACGTTTAAACTGACCGACGATAACCGCTGGTACATTGTTAAAACAATAAGAGGTTGATAGGTTAATAATAATAATAATAAACTTTATTTATTGAGGATACAAAACCTGTTTAGCAAAGCTAATCTTCCACAGGGTCCTCTGTTAGTAAAATTGGTTAGTTAAAAGACAAAGTAGTATCACAGCAAATAAATGTACATAAAATAATTGTTGGTCTACTAAAACAGCAATTCATATCACAGTTATAGGTTGATTGGCATGGTGATAAACCATATTAGTACATGTTTCAAACAGTGACAGGTTGATTGACATTGTGGGAAATCACCATTGGTACGGGGTTCAAACCATATATAAGGACAAAGGTCAATTGGCTTTGAGATAAAGCATTTGATATATGACATGGTTCTAGTCGTATGGGGTTAATGGGCTGACGATAAGGCTCGAATCAAACTAGATAAGTAGAAAGTTCTGAAATCACACCTATCCCTGATATCCTCACGCGATGTTGTAACGAATCGCTGATAACTGGCGTTTGCTTTGACGTTGTATTTTGAAATTGAAAAAACCCATTTAACCAGTTTTTGTCACTAGAGTTTTTTAAAGTGTGCATGACATTGTGTAAATAATTTACCATTCGTATGTAATGGTTTACTGATAAAAACCGAGCCTTCTTGTTGCAATAAAAAGTAGTTTCGCTTTTAACAATACAATCTCGATAGAACGTAGTCATTTATCTACTCCGTGAATATATCTGTTGCTTAAAGATGATATTAAAGAAGCGATCTAGGATCCTACAGTATGCCTATAAAACGTACTGGAACTGTCGTGTTAGTTGCCTGACGGTGTCCACGGTATAGTAGCCTTGTAGGTGTGTACACATACAGAATCGGCTATACGGGTGTATTGTATAGGTATACAGTACTTTGACACATTATAAAGCAATTCAACACTCCCCTTGCCGAGAACAAAAGGTTTAAAAGGATTAAAGTGCCCTCTTTACTAAAAGATCGTATCCATAATTTTCGACTTAAATGAGTACACGTAAGAATGCTGTCACATTGACATTTATCGTCATATATAATCGGTTGTGTACGTATACGACGCATGCAACTAGGGCGAAACATAATGAAAAGGCATATTACATTTCCTATTTACTTTGTGAAGGGAAGTAACTCTTGTAATGTTAAAAGGTTTACTTCAGATTATTAGAAACTGCGGGTTTTTCATTTCAAACAATTCATCGCGCACCACCATCTAACTACTCGACATAAAATTGGTATGTGTGACGTTATTAAGAAAGGAAGTGAAGTGACTATCTCAAAATACGTTAAATTGAATATGAGGGCAAAAGTAAAACAGAAATTTTTGGTGCAAAATTTATGTGATAATTCCGATCGCGACGTATGAATTAGTACCCATTCGTATGTGATCCGAGGGAAAAATACTCCAATATTCCTTAATTAAGTTCTCTCCCCACCCACACAAAAAACAAACAAACAAACAAAACACACACGCATGCTTCTTTTTCTGCGTTCCTTATTTTCAATTCTTCTTTATTTTCTTTATTATTTTTCTTTCATTAAACGGTTTGTGCTTTTTCTTCTCAGAAACTACGACCTTGCTATAAGAAACGTGTAGATGTGTGTAACGTGTTTTATTTTCATTCGGTCATCAAACATGGCCGCCGGTAATTGACAGGTGCTCGCCAAGGTGATGCCAACGGTACCGCCAACGGTACCACATGTATGCAAATTCTTTCCATTGCATCATTTGTGACTACAAGGGCAGTTTGTGGGGACTAATGCAGCATCCCCGTTACAATTAAAAGTCGTTACCCTTTCCATTGCTAAAGTACTAGACTGTACACCGTTACCATTTCTCTCGCGATACCGGGATCGTTCACTCTGTCTTCCTTGAGTGGCGGGGCGGAGAAACACGCGAACGCTTCAATTCTATGTCCCGAAACCCTAAAAGGAACTACGTATACATGTAACATGAGCACGTCTGTCCCGAGGACGCAAATAAGTAGTTTGTACCGGGGAGCCTTCACATGTCTTCCTCCAGAAGCTTCAGTACCTGCCTAATGGAGCATGATACATACAGGTATGCCAGATTCATGTCACCTCATTAAAGTGTTATTAGAGGAAGCCGCGAAATTGTCCAACACTTTCACTCACTTTCTCTAATGGATTTTAGTGAGTTTTCTGATATTGTTGTCATGTCAAACCCAGTAAAGCGTGTTACCGGGGATAACAATGTGTACAGACTTTAAACGGTGATATCTGAACCCACGAACATCTATTACACGGAGTGTATGGTATGTCGGAGGTCAAAGGTCACTGGTTTTTGTGGGACTTCCATTGACAATATTGTGGTAGGTACAGGGCGAGTAGATTGTAGTGAGCACTGCCCGTGAAGGGAATTCGCAACCCTTACAGGTGCGCTAAGGATATTGTGGATTTCTGTCCAAGCGTTTGGTATCCTGCTGAATGACCCTTTGGCCGTTTGGCGAAGTTGTCTTTTGTAATCTATCCCGGAGGTTACATACAACATGGATTACCCAGGGCCCACGTGGTCGGTAGAGTCCCGCCGATTTTGTTTACATTCCTGTAGAAAAAGGCTTTAACAAATTATCATCGGTATTTGACACTTGCTAGTGTATATGTAGAATTAAAAACTGATGAACTACATGTATAAACGCATCAATATCAACAGAATATGTAAGTCCATATATTGATGGGCGGTGTAAGTCCATATATTGTTGGGCGGTGTATGTCCATATACTGATGGGCGGTGTATGTCCATATATTGATGGGCGGTGTATGTCCATATTGGAATTTATTGATTAAAGAATAAATCCATTTTATTGCAGCGCATCCTTAGTATTTATCTGGGTACTCCAGATGCTTGAATAGCATACAGTATAGTACACGCGTCTGAGGGATAACGAATTCGATCTTTTAGCGCAGAAAACAAAGATAAACGGTTTCGCAAAAATCTTGGTATTTGATTCCGTGAAATTACTACTTTAAAAACTAAAATTTAAGAATTTTAGTTCATGGATGTTTACTTAGGATGTTTAACAAGCCATTGATGGGCGGTGTAAGTCCATATATTGATGGGCGGTGTAAGTTCATATATTGATGGGCGGTGTAAGTCCATATATATTGATGGGCGGTGTAAGTCCATATATTGATAGGCGGTGTAAGTCCATATAGTGATGGGCGGTGTAAGTACATATATTGATCGGCGGTGTAAGTCCATATATTGATGGACGGTGTAAGTGTGTATTAGGAAGTGTAATAGTTTAAGTCTAAGGACAAGGTACACGTTATCCCTACGTGTAGTACTTATTCTATTCGGTATAACACATTACTTGGATTGCCATAACTCATTTAAAATACAAATCGTTTACCTTGTCTATGTCTAATTAGGGGCTTGGTTTGAAGTAATCTCGGAGGCGTGGTACATATAACAGTGTATATATATATACTGTGCTGTCGAGACAAAATCTAGCACATTAGGGAAACTTCACTCCCGTATAATTGACTACTATTATAAATGCAAAGAACTTTTATAGTTCTGTTGGTACAGTAGATAGGTCATACCAACATTCATCTTCATCGGGTTTACCTACGTCACCTGACAGACGAGATATAAATCTTTGAAACTGTCTCCGTTCTTTACTAACAGACGGAAGTAGGACCATGGGTTTAAATGGCGTGCTTGACCTAAGGTCGTGGATAGAGAGTTTGATATACTTCAACGAGATTGGATTTTGAGATATTTTCATAGATATAAAAGACTACTTGACGAGTACAATACTCGGTCTGATTTGTTTGTACTGTCACACAGGCAGATTAAATTCAGGGACTGGCGAGGATAGAGACCTGCGGATATTTATTAAATGCCGTGAAAGTTAAACCGGTAAAATTACAGCGGTTTCCCAATAAGTTGTTAAGAATGTTTACGTTATAGTGATGTGTGAATACGGTCAACCGACAAAACATTTTTTTTCTTAATATCGTACTTTTGTGGACATGGGGTAAAAGGTCATTTAACGACTGTTTGAGGATTAGTCCGTTCTGCTGGTCAGTTTGACTCTTTACTGGACTGTCTATTTAACGTACGACTACTATATGACAGTTTGACGATCGGGATCAAAAAGGAGAGGTCACCGGTCAACCTTGACGTGGGAACTAAGCTGTTAATTCACACTTGTGGACATCCGATAGCCGGATAACGTCGGTTTTCAGTGGACACACCACTTCTACAACGTGTATGTGTTTGTTTGAAAATCTCTTAGTTTGCAAACACTCCAGAGGTCACCGCGGCGACACGAGGCCTTTGATACAATGTACCTACCACTGAATGTGGGGAGGGGACATGTAAGGGGCGTTACCAGTTTAATGTTTGACACCGACTTGGGTCATGACGTATTGGTGTCGGCTTGCTCGTTAGCAGGTAAATAAGCAACAGTGATTAGGGACAAACAGAAGCTTACATAGGGATGAACTGGTGGGTTTAAAGTATGTCGCATCAGTGAAACACCGTAGTGTGTGAATGACTTAACAGTACTGGCATGTATCGGCCATGAAAACACTGTTATAAGAAGTGCGGAGAAAGCTGTGGATTAGCTACATTTGTACTATATGTACAATACGAAAAATGAATTTAGCTATTACCAGGGTCACACAAAGGAAGCTCTGTACCTCGTGTTTATACACGAGTAATATATACCCAGCCATCCGTATGTCTACATTAGTCACAACACTGGTGGAGGACTGACACTACACGGAAAGGTTACCGGAATGGCCACAAGGGTGGGTGAATGTAGTGATTTTAGCGCGGGGTTCAAAACGTGACATCATAGGACGTTTTTATACATCAAGAGTGGATGTTTCTGTGTGATGAAAAAAGTTTAAAATGCAATCTATAATGAAATATCTTCGATACACGTGCATGGTGGAGAATGAGGATTATGCGCGATTTGGACCCAAGTACAGGAGACAAATACCAAAGTCGACTGACAGCAGGTTTGTAACTCTCCCCGTATAACGTATAGCAGGTTTTACCCCTCCCCGTATAACGTATAGCAGGTTTGTAACTCTCCCCGTATAACATACAGCAGGTTTGTAACTCTCCTCGTATAGCGTACATCAGGGTTTACCCCTCCCCATATAACGTTCAGCAGGTTTGTAACCCAACCCGCATAACGTACATCAGGTTTAACCCCTCCCCATATAACGTAAAGCAGGTTTTACCCCTCCCCGTATAACGTATAGCAGGTTTGTAACCCAACCCGCATAACGTACATCAGGTTTAACCCCTCCCCATATAACGTAAAGCAGGTTTTACCCCTCCCCGTATAACGTATAGCAGGTTTGTAACCCTCCCCGTATAACTTACTGCAGGTTTTACCCCTCCCCGAATAACTTACAGCTGGTTTGTAACCGTCCCTGTATATCGTACAGCAAGTGTGTTACCCTCCCCGTATAGCGTACATCAGGTTTGTAACCCTCCACGTATAGCGTACATCAGGTTTGTAACCCTCCCCGTATAACGAACAGCAGGTTTGTAACCTCCCCGTATAACGTACAGCAGGTGTGTAACCCTCCCCGTATAACGTATAGCAGGTTTTACCCCTCCCCGTATAACTTACAGCAGGTTTTACCCCTCCCCGTATAACTTACAGCATATTTTACCCCTCCCCGTATAACGTACAGCAGGTTTTACACTCCCCGTATAACGTACAGCAGGTTTGTAACCCTCCCCGTATAACTTACAGCAGGTTTTACCCCTCCCCGTATAACGTACAGCAGGTTTTACACTCCCCGTATAACGTACAGCAGGTTTGTAACCCTCCCCGTATAACTTACAGCAGGTTTTACCCCTCCCCGTATAACGTACAGCAGGTTTTACACTCCCCGTATAACGTACAGCAGGTTTGTAACCCTCCCCGTATAACTTACAGCAGATTTTACCCCTCCCCGTATAACGTACAGCAGGTTTTACACTCCCCATATAACGTTCAGCAGGTTTGTAACCCAACCCGTATAACGTACATCGGGTTTTACCCCTCCCCATATAACGTAAAGCAGGTTTGTAACCCTCCCCGTATAACTTACATCAGGTTTTAACCCTCCCCGTATAACTTACAGCAGGTTTGTAACCCTATCCGTATAACTTACAGCAGGTTTTAACCCTCCCCGTATAACTTACAGCTGGTTTGTAACCGTCCCTGTATATCGTACAGCATGTGTGTTACCCTCCCCGTATAACGTACAGCAGGTTTGTAACCCTACCCGTATAACTTACAGCAGGTTTTACCCCTCCCCGTATAACTTACACCAGGTTTTACCCCTCCCCGTATAACTTACAGCAGATTTTACACCTCCCCGTATAACGTACAGCAGGTTTTACCCCTCCCCGTATAACTTACAGCAGGTTTGTAACCATCCCCGTATAACGTACAGCAGGTGTGTAACCCTCCCCGTATAGCGTACAGCAGGTTTTACCCCTCCCCGTATAACTTACAGCAGGTTTTACACTCCCCGTATAATGTACAGCAGGTTTGTAATCCTCCCCGAATAACATGTTAAGTTATAATATCGTACGGATGCATTGCCAACAATGTTAATTAACAAAACAAGGGGAAACTGTATGTGAGCAGTGATTGAGAACGTGGCTCATTTCATAACTTTAGGTAATAACCCGTATAACGTATAGCAGGTTTTTCCCCTCCCCGTATAACGTACAGCAGGTTTGTAACCCTCCCCGTATAACATGTTAAGGTATAATATCGTACGGATGCATTGCCAACAATGTTAATTAACAAAACAAGGGGAAACTGTATGTGAGCAGTGATTGAGAACGTGGCTCATTTCATAACTTTAGGTAATAAATCATTGCTATTTTAGAAATATAATACATAATAATCTAACGCACGAATCTAAACATTTTCATAAAAACAAAGGGTTATTTACGCAAAATAAATGTATAAAGCACTGATAAAAGAGGCCGTCTCTATGAACCACTGATAAACAGCCTCTTTTAGATCTGAAATAATTTGCGTACTCTAGAAAGTAATTATTTTTATTTTTGTTGAAAACAATTAGTTTAGTATTCTATATCTTCAGTAGATATGTGTGTCTACTACTCGTATATACATATATGTCGGACGGAATTAATTACCAATTTGTTCTCCCTAAATGATGATGACTATGAGTTCGGCATTATCAGTTTATCAGTCAAATTATGATATGCATAGTTTGTTGGTGACGAAGAAGAAAGAGTGCCTTGCAGTTAAACCATATGAACACTATATAGTTTATACATGTAGACTATTCGGTTTTTGCCCAATTTTTGTTTTTGAAAAATAGTACACTGGTCATGTAAGTTACGACCAACACTTTCCCGTTAAACCTAAGACGCAAACATGTATAAGACGTATCTGTACATCTATACATCTTAACAACATTGATGAATGATAACCTTCTGATTCTCCATATCTCATCAAGATACTAGTTTATGCATTTCGTAAAAAGAAAAAGGAATATAATAAAAATCAGTTATGTCAACTTTGCTAAATACTAATGATTATTTAATATTTCTCGATCCCTTTGTACCTCCTTCCGAAGTGACAAATTATCATACTCCATTCCTTTGTTAATGCATATTCAAACTTGTCACTGATTAGCAACATTCATTGATCCTTTAGGGTTTAGTGATCACAAACCTATTTATATAATTAACTAAATTTGCTTTTGATCCAAAATAAAAAGTAAATACAATAAATTGATTTCGGTCGCGTAAACTAGCATTAGACAACACACTCGCTCTTCCATGCTTGGCAGGACTTTTTCCTCCGAAAAATACCTTTTCGATGAATCATTTTCATTGGTAAATGTATCGCCGGTGTGTAAACGGGAGACTATCACAAATCAGTTGTCTGAGGTTTGTGACTTTGTGTGGATGTCGTCTTAATTTCTCTACAAAACAATGGACAGTACTTCCCTAGATGTTATCACTAATCTGATAAGAGTCGGGCTGTATGGAGACCCGGCATAGATATACACGGAATTGTACGAAACACTCGGTGTGGCAACTGTGAACAGTGCAATTCATCATTCTTTCACACCGTTGTTATTGACTTAAGTTACATCTAAAAGTGAAATATGTTGAATATGTTGATGTACTTATCATTAGTTATATACCAATTAAGAGCAAGTGCTACATGTTGCAATTTCCAACCTTCGCACTAAAGAATATTGTGATGCACTGTTGATATTGCATTAGTTGTGCAAATTAGGAGCAAGTGCTACATATTAGTTTCCGTGCAGGAATGTGTGAAGCCCTAACTTGTTGTCTAAACTGTACGCAGACATTTCTTTAAGTGTTTCACTCATTGGTCCACGACACGGAATGTGCCACCTAGGATGAGTTACGTCTCTTTTATACAGGGCTTTCTCACCGAAACGTCCTGGCATGTCGGTGACAAGAGCACGTTACTTTACGCTGTCGTATTTATTATCTTGATTCTAAATTACCAGTTCTTGTTCTGTACCGTTAAGGAAAGAATCAACATCTCTTCATGTTTGTCCGAAATGTATGTCTGTTGGAGGATGGACAACCTTTTGCAAAGGCTCGTCCTCCGATAATGACGGCGGATCAAATAATTCCAGATAATCTTTAAGAAACAAATACAGTAGTCGATGATTGTTAAACGTCGACAACAGTTCAGCCAATGGCCTACAATCACATGATGACCGTCTAATCAACGTGACAAGACGCTATTGTTTCATTCCGAAGGAGTCAAGTGTACGATGACTCTTATAGTAATTCGCGAGTCCGACGTTTTCTACTTGTCAGTAGAACGTGGAAACGTTCGATACGTGTGTCCCCTATGCCCTGCAGTAAATAAAGACATTGCAGTACAGCTAGTCACTGTAACAAAGTACGGTGTTTATACGGAACTTCAATGTACGGGGTCACGCTATGCTGGTGGGTTTATTATATCTTTAACACGAAGTAAAAATGGCGATTTGGACTAGGAAGTATTATGTTAAAGCGGTGGCATTTATCATTTTGAGTTTCAGCCGACCAAAGTTACAGCAGGCCCCTGGTCATACGTTTTTTACGAGCAGATCAAACGTACCAGTATACATATCACATCCTGTAGGATCCGATATTCGGGAAAAAACGTTGCAATTAACCCGATATTACATATTTCATACTTCAGTTGATCTGTTTATGAAACACACATGAACACAAGTATTCACCTGTGAAACTTCACACCAAAAAACTAATTCACTTACGTTTTTGATTACTTATTTTGAAGGGACAACGCTATTCACCCCAGTGACTTAAAATACTCGGGCTGAGTCACATTACTGTTTACAGTGTGCCACCCATGAGATCAATACGTTTCCCTCAACTTGTATAGTCTCATTAAAATGACTCGTTAAAGATGTATCAAACATATGAGAAAACTCTCCAGAAATTGTCAATTAAATAAGAGTCGATTGACTGATGTGGTTGTATCTATAAGGTGTACATACGACGTTCTGACGAGATGTCTATCACTCATATACACACATTCTGTGTCATCTATTTCATTGATTTGAATTCTTTACATTCCTATATCGTTTTCACAATAAGACATCGGGATTTACAATACGCGTGGGGCGTTCTTATGGTAAATAGCTTGTCCCCTCAACAAACATCGACCCCAGAAACAAGTCGCTACCTCACCATTGATCTCCAATGTCTGATATCTCGGTAATAACTAGACACGTTTGTCACAGGGGGCAATGCAAATGCTATTTATCACGATTCATCAAGGTTTAATTTCAACATGGGGTTTAGTCTATGATAGTGTGTGTATTATATACATGTAGCTAGTGTTATGATAAGATGTGTATTACCTTATATAATTATTATAGTGTTATGATGTGTAATTCCTTAAGTTTATGTATGATTTATATGTCCTTAATAAGGATGCAATGCATGGTGACATGTTAAATCCTTTACAATGCTTGTTACTGCTGGTCCTCCTCGGCATTTGTTATGGGATCATTAGCCCTATTTAAGGATGTATGCTACCTTGTAATTATGATATGACCCTTTTATCCGGAAGAGTTCAACACAGGTCATAAAATGTACGCATTGATAAATCCAGATAAGTTCGAATTATTACACAATGCAAATTAAAAACAAAAAGACATTTAACAGAGATAATTGTAACAAAACACATAAGTAAATTGTGTGAGGTAGCATGCACCCGTAAACTGTGTGAGGTAGCATGCACCCGTAAACTGTGAGGTAGCATGCATCCGTAAAAGGATTTGCGATCTGTAGGTCTGAATGATCAGTATACTTAAGGAGTGCAACAGTATTAATATTATAATATATGCCGAGAACACTTACAAGGTGATTGATAATGAACCTGTTGTGTGGTCAGACTTGTATGGTTGTCACGACACTCTTAACGGTAATATACATGTACAACTTGAACACCACAAATAACAGTATCTCTATCCTCAACAGCCTCCTGCACACGTCCTCCAGCAGCAGAAGCTCCCTCAGTCCCGACTCTAGCTTTGACGCCTTTCTCCGATCTCCGACTGGTAACGGTATGGACCCCTACATGGCTTCCCTGGACGATAACCCAGAGGCTTTGTTCGGTAGGTACAACACGTGTGTACAAAGTAAATGGTCATACTTTCAATGTTTTACGTACCTTCACTATATAATCTATCATCACATTACTATAAACCTTGCTCGTCTTTGACGTATATACATGTAGTCGCAGTATACATTATTTGTATATCTCAGTATATTACATACATCATCAGCATACTCTATAGCCATTGTAAAGAAATACTAAAATTAGCGCATAGTAAACTAGTCCGCATATATTGTCAATACCAACGACACATACATTTGTATACTCAACAAGCATTTCAGATGTTCCAGACAAACACCTTGATCGTTACATGGAGGTTATGTTACCTCTCATCCCGATGATTTCATAGTATCGGACTATCCCCATCCTTCACGCCATTGTTAACTTATCCTTACAGATATCCTCACCATACAGTCTATGCAGGAGCGTTACTCTGATTCTGAGAAAACGGAAGTGAGTAACGACAGCTTTGTTGACGTTGCTTTGGTGACGGACCAGGATTTTGAGAACTTTGTGAGAGAATTTCCGATTGATGATAGTATTTCCGAGTGCTTCGCCTCTGACAACTTCAACAGTGCGCCTGCTCCCGTCGTGAGTACTGATACCAAAATTACATGTCTGGTAAAGCTTATAGACTACTGTAATAACTAACGAGTTTTACCCCCAAGCTGTATACCTACACCGTGGTACCCCTACTACAAGAAACTTTTATTCGCTGTTCCAAGTGAACCGTTCATAACTAGCAGTCATTTAACATTTACCATTGTATGTTTTCTCCCAGAAATATTTACTGACACATTTCAGTACGCCTTTGGACATTATTATAATTAGTCCTCCTTATTCAGTTATTTCTCATGAGAGCTTGCATATGTTACTAATTAGCCCCTTTAAATTACAAATATAATGTGTTAAGCATCCATTTGTTCACAATTCATGAAACTTTTGTTTTTAGAATTCCAAATACAGACAATCTCAACCACGACCCAATAAACTAAAGAAGAAACACATACCTAATGGTATCCATGACAACCATATACTAAGTGACGACGATGCTAAATCGAGCGACTCTAAGAAGTCAAAACTAGGGAGCCTCTTTCACCGTAAACCAAAGGTCAAAGATCAAAACAAGAACGCCAACACTGTAGACATTCAAAGCGATGTTCAAGGAGACGAAACAGCGATTGGGGTCAAGGTCAGCAGAGAAGAGGCGTCACGCAGCCAAAGTTCCCCTCGCAAGCTACCTCCTCTCCCTAGGGTAAAAGGAGGATCTTCAGGTGGATCAATAAAGGGATCAGTGGACTCCCGAAAATCAAAGTCGTCTTCTCAACAGGAGGTGAAATACTGGTTCTCCATCATTGATGTAGAGGAGGATGAGGATACGATTGTAAGTTGTACACTAAACAATGTCCCTGGTCTAGGTTTCTGTTTGCTCTATTTGTAACCAAACATACGTCAGTGCTAATAAGTGTTAGTGTTCTTGTATGTATCGAATTGGTGGTGATACTAGCGAGGTTACATTAAAATGTGATGCTCATAGAATTCAGATGTTAGCGTCAACCAAGAGTACATTCCATATGTACTTTGATGATGGGTTACTACATTATCGTTATGTATATAGAGCGATTTACTTCAATGTAACTACAGATCAGTTAACAGTGTCTTTGGTTTTATGTCCAGGAAATTATTTCCAGAACGTTCCAACAGATGTCTTTCATTGTATTAACACAGGACATTTCCAATACATATTTCATAATTGCCATCTTTCCAGATTCAGACGCTGACGTCATGGCCGGAGGGGCGACTTATGAAGCTTAGGGATGGCCAGGGAAACACACTACTACACAGGGCAGGAATGGTTGACAAGGCTAAAGTTATCACCGAACTCGGAACTCGGTTTCCAGAACTGATATATGATCTCAACTATGATCGGCTATCTGCCTTAGACGTCTCTGTACAGGTAGCTTTAACATCTGCTGTATGTTGTACTGTTTGGTGACTGAAAACAAATTAGGCATTAAAGCATCCAGAAACTTATTTTCAAAGGGGGTTGGTGCGCCACGTGCATAATCTAGATATGCTCGTGTGGTATTTAAATTAAAGGTCTAATGTGAATTTTATACTTCCTTTATTTGCTGAAGGGGCAGTATGAACTTGTCAATTCCTATCACTCTTGCCAGTTGTCTTTGCGTGTGACTTAAGGATTAAAGATAATAGATATGTGCAAAAACAGTTGCTTCGGATTGTTTTAGTCTGTAGCCAAAATGTGGGGGATAGCAACCCCTAATAGTTCGACTATCTTGTTGCTTAACTATTCAAGAAAGCAATTATAAAGGAATCACTTTTGATTGTGTTGTATTTCAAGTTACTTTGTAAAATCAGTTTCCAAGATTCGTATTTATATAGTTCCTTCATAAACGGCTCATTGATTCTTGCGAAATATAATCACCGTATTACATTGTATGTGATGATATTAAGACTTAATAATTTCCAAGTTCTCATTGTGGATAGTGTGGTGTTTTGATGTCATCAGTTGTGTTTGAGGTTTACGATTTAATTATCAATTATTGTTTGCCAACTCATTTCTCTTATATTTTGAGCTACCCGAAGACATAAACTTTATTTCTAATCTGTGATCACTGGTGATTGTTCACAGAAACCGTAGGACATGGTTAATAGTGATCAGACATGGACACATCCTTTCTCGACATCTTTTTGTATCCGAGATATTTTTTTCACACAGAGCATCACCCTCTTCTTAGGATGAAAATAATGAGTACTTTGTTGTCAAATAATATAGTGCTTGGGCCATCACAAAGGTGAATGTAGGGTATAGGAAGGACCATGCGAAATGTTGCACCTGTGAATTTTACCGTTTGATGTATCATCCATATCTTTTCCACCTCGTTTGACATTTGTTTTTATTCTTTCTTTATTTTCAACAAAGTCTGGAAAGGAAACGGCCATGAGCGCACTATTCAAACTACAGTACGGCGATGAGGCGCCACCGTCAGGGATTGTAAGCAAACTGCTGGAAGTAGCGGCAAAGAAGGGAGAGGTAAGTACTGTATTGTAAATTAAACTGTTTCCAACCTTGATCATAACCGAATGCATTTGTTAGTTATTGTAACAAGCTATATTGCATAACTACAACAAAACCCCAAAACATTACTTTCAGTCCCTGCCACGTCGTTCAGTACAGAAAGTTAAAACCGTACAGTGCAACACAATGCAAAACTAAATCTATTGAACACAATGTAGTCATAATTTAATTTCAACATATCTTACATTTTCGGGAACATCTATTTAAATGAGTTGGTACATGTTGTTACCCATATCAAGTGTTTGAAAAAATAAACTAAACTAAACTAAACATAAAGTTTATTGTAAAGGTGATTTGTTATCCACAGTGTGGCTGTCTTGAGAAGTTGCTCAGCTTCCTGTCCAGGGATGGAGGGGGGCAGTTGACTTTACCTAAGAACAGGGGCGGTGACACAGCCGCGCATGTCGCAGCAGCCCATGGTCACGTGACGTGTCTACATGTAAGTTGCAATCATGATTTGGAAGATAATGGGTGACATCTCGGTAATCAGTGTCAGTTGTAATAAAGATTTGGGAGATAATAGGTGACATCTCGGTAATCAGTGTCTAACTATCCCACAATTTTGATTTCCCTGAACATTTGAAGTCACACAATGGAAGTTTGTTTTACCAGATGGTTTCCATAGATCCTGTCCTAACACTCAGAATCCCAAAATGGTTAGGAATATACCAAATAAGACAGTTGGGTAAATTATCTGCTGATGTTTTGCTGTTAATGTTCTTTATTTCCGGTGTTTAGTCTCTTAATGAACTGACAGAATGAAAATGTTGTTATGAAACCATAACGCATATGACTATAGCATGTAAATATTTTCAATTCAAACTCCGAGTCTTCCTTGTCAAAACTGTATGCATTTTCGGGGACCAATACTTTTGTTGAAATGAAGTGGAGAATCATTTATAGTTTCCAATTTACCTTTGTCGGATGAGGGAAATGGTAACTTAATAAAACACGACCATATTTATCCAAAACAAGAGAGATAAAATAACCCTTCCATCGTTTGGTAAAACAGGTTAACATGTGACAGTAACCAAATGACATGATACTTTCCTTGCTGTTTTGAACGTGCAAACCATCATAAATATTGAAAAGATGCATTCGAAAGAAAATGTGGTAATGAAATTGCAAAGTCGTATATCCACTGTTAAGCTGAAAAATAATTACTACGGAAATAATTACCGTCCCCGTCGAAGCTTAATCGCGAGGGATACTACAATGAAAACCTCCATCTGTTACAGGTGCTGATAGAGCAAGGTTTCTCAGGTTGGACAGAGAACGCTGAAGGTTTACATCCCTTGCATGTGGCCGTGCAACATCATCAGATGGCGTGCTACCACTTCCTGCTTCTCCACCAGTGTTGTAAATGTCTGTTACGGGACCACAAGGCGGACAGCCTTACTGCCAACAGGTGTGTACTACAAACAAGATGGCTAATTGGGTAACATAAGACCATAATTACAGTCTTTAAATTAGTCACAATCAAATATAAGATGAATCTATCAGACAGACCTGTAAACATCAGAACATTTACTATTTTAGTTTGGAAAGAGTTGAAACGTTTGAATGTTTTGAATCGATCATTTTTCATCTAAATACAGGTGGTGTGCGTTGTGTTACCGTTTCTTATGTTCTATTTCAGAATTCGATCAAGCAGGATAACCACTCAAAGTGCCATTGAACAGGTATATTTATTTTAGGTTCCGTCAATACTTTATAAGTTGTTTTTTCACAACTCTAAACCACAAAACAACTAGTGTGGTTAGGATAAACTTATTTTGAGGAATAGTATCAGATGGAATTTAATTAATCCATTCCACATTGAGTAGGCGGGAGATTATAACACACGATACCTTAACTTGTTAGTAAATGTATAATAATTTGCTCCTAGAACATGACTGGACCTATCGCTAAAATGTAATGGCCTCCATCAGTATTTCATTAGGAAATAAACTAATTCTAATTCTTTGTGCGACATGGAAGTAGGTGCTTAATTATTATTGTTCTCACATCCCCGTTTTTCAATTTGAGGAAGTGACAAAACTTGAATTCGAGCAAGAAGCAGAAGGTGCGAATGACCTGTTAATAATAATGTCGGTAAAATTACAGTTGGAACAGCGTCTTGTGTGCCATCAGAAAAACGTGCTGGACACACTGACCACCAGTGCGGAAACACAATTAACTATCACCGAGAGTCTGACCAATCTCTATGGCAAGGTGGAGGGACTGCTGGATGGCATGGACACGGAACATGGCGGACAGTTGAGGTACCAACCAGACAGCTTAACACTTAATGCCATGTCGTTAATTTTGTCAAACTACGATACATTAAGCGTGAGGAGAGGAAACTTCGTAGTAAAAGCTAACACCGTGACACTTTGGAGATTAAATAACTCCTTTTTCAACACAATTTAATAATATCTTATTCATTTTAAGCAGTGGGATTTTCAGACATTCAAACAAGTTAATCAATCTAGACCGATTTCATTCATCGAATCAGACATTCATGTATGTTTGTAGTTGTGTATACGAGTGATATTTAACCGAAAATAAAAGTCCAAAATGATGAATTCATACATTTTTCCATGAAGTAGTGGCCCTGCCTTCACTCTTGCTAGGTCCAATGTGAAAGTACACATTTATACATACACACCTCTTTCAATAGCTCTCCCAGAGTCTTGCCTTTACACTCGTTTTGATTTATAACAAACTGTTTACTCCTGCTCTTTAATGTTGAAACTTAAAAGGAAAGCACACTGTTGAACAAAACATAGTAATGCAAGTTTTTGGCTCCACAGGACACAGCTGGACAATATCCGGGCAGAGGGAGAGCGCCTGCAGGACCTGTTTGAGTTCTCTCCCCTGGCCAGCACCAGTGAACTGTTGTCGAAAGTGCTGAATGACTTCTCTAAGCTCACTTTAGACTCTGATCGATTGGAGGGCGAAAGTGAGAATGTCGGCAATGAACTCTCGTCGACATCCTTCATGTAAGTTAAAGAAATGCCAATCTATTCTCTAGTACATTTTATATATGTTTCAAACAACATAGTTTAAGATGCTCCCAGTGTGAAGCATTACCATCATTAAATCATTTGTGGATATCAATACTTAAATGTTTAATTAATCCTATTCAAAAATTGTGTCATGCTTTAATTAATGTTTTCATATGATTACAGATCGAAAGTTGCTGAAGAGGTACAGAAAATTTTACCTTCAAGTAAAAATGTTCCAGGTGATATTGACAGCATCATTGGCACAATTTTGTCAAGACCAATTATTAACACAAATGTTCAGATACAGAAACAGAAACACGTGCGTCCACCATGCACGACAGTAAGTGCTAGGTCTAAAGAAACTTCTGATGTGTCAGAAGTAGCTCCATCAAATACAGTGAAACCTAGAGAAAAAGAAGTGAAATTCTCCAACGTGTTACCCACAAATCGTCCACCAGAACAGCATCGCGAAAAACAGCTTGTGGTACGTGATGCTCCTTTGTATGCATCTAGATACAGTTCACGGCAGCTTCAAGACCGAATGTTTCCTCGTGCCGACCAAGAGTCAGTTTGTTCAAATACGCTAACACTGACTTCTGGTATAACAGGAACTGAACGGACCTCGGATTGGACATCACGTGTTGAAACATTAAGTGCAGAATCGAGTGACTCGGAATCTGATTGGTGGGAAGATTCACGGCACAGTGCTCCAAGGTGGCGTCACAGAAGAGCAGATGAAGATGAGGAGGATGAATATTACGACGACGACGATACTTTTTCTGGCAACAACGTGGTGCTTAATTTAGAAAACGAGGACGCTCCAGATGAGGTGCTGCGGGAACACCGACTTTCCCAACACTTGCAAGCTATGAAACGGTTTAACACAGAACGGACTGACCTGGTTGAGACTGTGGTAACAGCTAGTGGACGGAGACTGGGAGGACGGGTCAGACCGGACCCGTCTTACATACACAACCCAGATCTTCGCCTAAGTCACCATCGATACAACCAGCAAGAGGCCAAATCAGACTCGCTTCGCAACGGAAAGATTAAAGACCGACAGAGGTCAAAGATCAAATTGTTCAGTGAGGAGGACATACAGGGACCTAGTGAACTGACACAGTCAGAGTTTCTAGACAGTTATGGGCGGACAGCGGGCGAGTTTGGACGGACGACAGAAAAACAGGAGAAACGTTGGGACGAGGTTTCATTGACAGTAAGTATCCGTTTCTTATGACTGAGTTTTTATAACAAATATGTTTTTATAACGAATCATCAAAATGTTGCTGTTTCAGAGGTGTAATTCTTAAAGTTTGACGTCACAAATATTGTCATTTTCACTCAGAACTCCCTCTTTGCAAATAATAACTTAACATATATAAACAAAAATCTGACATATTCATATTATATACTTGCAGGATGCCGATGAAGCAAGAGATAATGACAAGGCCTGGTATGTTTTCAAATTATTATATAATATATTTATCACCTCGTCATTGTGTCGTAAATGGGATAGACAAATCAAATTTGTACGTCCGTACATGTACCTACCTAGTAAAGCCAAGGTGGTTATTTATAATATATCTTTGCCACCATTCTAATCACTATTTGCTGAACGGATTTGGATCAAAAATCATACAAAGGTCCTGGTATGAGAGTGTGCTAATGTCATGCCATTTTGATACGCCCGTCAAATTTGACGGAAGTATTATGGTATGGGGTTTGCCGTCCGTCCGTCCGGCGTAAACTTTTGTTTGTCCGGCAATCTCCTCCTACATTTTTCGGCCGATCTCTTTGAAACTTGGTATACATTATAATCATGATATGAAGTTGTGAATTTTGATTCGACAATTTTTCCAAAAGTGTTTTGTCTGGAGATCTCCTACATTTTTTGACGGATTTCTTTGAAACTTAGTAGAATAAATTATTATGATATGTTATTGCCCTTTGTTTATTTCAATATTTGATTTTTGTCCGGCAATCTCCTCCTACATTTTTCAACCGATCCCTTTGAAACTTTTTGCAAAAGTTATTTCCCTTTGTTCATTTCAGTATTTGATTTTTTGTCCGGAGATTTTCTCCTACATTTTTTATAGCATGTCAGCTAGTCAATCTTAGAATGATGCAGATCTTATTTCAATGTAAGAAAAAAGTATATAACACTATATGGCATTGGACGGGCGTATATTGTTCCGCCCCGCGGTACTCTTGTTATAGCAATATCTTTGTTATTACTCTGAAGGCGTAAGTGCTGTATATATTTATATCAGACATCATTCAAAACTTCATGAAAACTTCAAACGACTTCGTGTGTCGATGTATACGGATCAATGTCTATGTTACCGTCTGAATTCATTCTTACATATGGATTTAGATAAAACCATAGTTGCGTGAGTGATACGTAACCAGGCACTACTGACAAGATAACCTGTGTATTCCCTGATATTGTTTACGATGCTCAGTTTATTGTCAAATTTGTTGTTGTATTGAAAATAGTTACAGCTCATTTCGACTTTGCTTATAGTACAGGCAATAGTTATGATTTGTTGCAATTTGTCATTTTTGAAAATAATTCAATATGTTATAATATAAAAATATTTTAATGTTCTATGCTTGCCTTTTCATGTTTTCATACAAAAATGAGTCATAACAGCGAATAACACTGTTGTTATGATTTGTGCTGCTGTACAGTACTTATTGTATGTGCTTCTTTTTAATCCACCTAGGTACGAGATGTCGGAAGACGAGGAAAGCATCATCCAAACATGGCGGAGTGACGAGGAAGACAACCAGTCACGTGATTACAGACAGTTTAAATCGTGACGATTTCCTCTGTAATCAAAGGACTGTGTTATGAAAGAAAATTTAAATTGTCACAATTACTTGGATTAATTTCATGAGAAGGTATACAATCAAACACGTGATAAGAACTGATACGTTTAAAACACATGCTGAAAATATGTTGACTAAATGACAAAGAATGCATACGAGGACATTTCAATGCCGAAACTGAATTTAATCATACTTTTTGACAAATCAGTTTGTGTACAATGTGTTTTAAAGCAGATGGTGATAATGTCTTCTAGAAGAAGAGCAAGGGCCTATAGTTAACACTGTACCTGATATCTGATTACTACTCCATACTTTCACATTCCTTGGCACCAATCCCTTTAAAAATGAGAGGGTTGTCATTCGAGTGAAAGTTAGTGTATTTTTCTATTAGTATTGTCAGGTTATAAAAATCGTGCTATTCTGAGTGCTGACTTAGGTGGCAGCAGACTCTGTTTGAATGCTGACTAAGGTGGCAGCAGACTATTTGAATGCTGACTAAGGTGGCATCAGACTGTTTGAATGCTGACTAAAATGGCAGCAGACTATTTGAATGCTGACTAAGGGGGCAGCAGACTCTATTTGAATGCTGACTAAGGTGGCAGCAGACTATTTGAATGCTGACTAAGGTGGAAGCAGACTCTATTTGAATGTTGGCTAAGGTGGCAGCAGACTCTATTTGAATGTTGGCTAAGGTGGCAGCAGACTCTATTTGAATGTTGGCTAAGGTGGCAGCAGACTCTATTTGAATGCTGACTAAGGTGGCAGCAGACTATTTGAATGCTGACTAAGGTGGAAGCAGACTCTATTTGAATGTTGGCTAAGGTGGCAGCAGACTCTATTTGAATGTTGGCTAAGGTGGCAGCAGACTCTGTTCTCGATCACTTATGACTCAGGGACAGACGTGTAATCGAGTTATTGCAGGTGCTGTTGTTTATTGTTATGTAATAATACATATTGTCTCTAGGAGGAAAAGTGTTTGATCTTATTCTTACTAAATATGCTGTGTTATGCACATTTCCATTACCTTGAAAGTCATTCCCTATCCATATGAGACCAAGACCACGTATTCTGTCCGGGGGAATTGTGTATGCCATATTGAAAGCCTGTTCACAAGTATATGACATTGAATGAATCAAGTTTTTAGTGAGCATGTATTTTTGTCATCAGTTCCTTGACAAAGGCGATTCTGTAGCCGACATGAAACAGAAAATGTTCCATGTTAACGCATTGTACGCTGCAAGCTTCACATTTATTCTATATAGAAATAAGGCGAGATCAGCAGCAGTTTACAATTGACAGTTTGATAAATATATTTTGTTGTCTAGCAAATATCCTTAGAAAACACACCAAGCATTTTGAAAACGTACACTCTTTGAAATGACGTCAATGGTGATACATGTATATTTCCCTATTTACAATTATCCCTTTTGTTGTATTTACAAACAAACACACAATACACAACTTTGTCATCCATTTCGGAATCGGATTAATGACAAGGTCCAATACATTGCTGCGCTCCTTATATGGCATGAACAAATGTGCATAAATACATACTGAACAAAATATTTATAACATCAGGGATGAATCTGTAATATGCACAATTGTCATGTGTTGAACTGATATATAAACTGGTACATGTCTGGTCCGCTTGTGTTTGCTGCACCAAAGCGACAATTTGTGTGTAATTCTACGCTATGGATGACATGCGAGATTTTCATGATAATATTGTTCCTGCAGACACGCGTTAGTGCTAACAACTTCTGAAGAATGGACAGGCCTAGAGTCATGATATTTGGCTGAAGGCTTTGTTGGTAGAAGCCCGACAAAGTTTGAGAACTAAAATGACCTTGACTACTTTCAAGGTCACAGGGGTCAAAAATGTCAAAAACTTCAAACGACTTCTGAAGAATTAAAAGGTATAGAATCTTCATATTTTGCTGATGGCTTTCTGGGATGGAGCCCGACAAAGTTTGAAAACGAAAATGACCTTGACCTACTTTCAAGGTCACAGGAGTCAGATATGTCTAATGCTTAAAACGACTTCTTCTGAAGAGGTGAAAGTTAAAGAACCTAAATATGTGGCTTGTAGCTTCCTGGGAAAGACCCCAACAAAGCTTGAGAATGAAAATGACCTTGACTATTTTAAGGTCACATGAGGCAGATATGTGAAATACTTCAAACGACTTCTTCTGAAGAACTGGGGGGTATAGAACCTTAATATTTGGCTGGTTATTTCCTGGGAAAGAGCCAAAAAAGTTTGCGAATGAAAATGACCTTGACTTACTTTCAAGGTCACAGCGTTCAAATATGTCAAACGGTCCAAACTAGTTCTTCTGAAGAATTAAAAGGCATAAAATTATAATATTTGGCTGGTGGCTTCCTGGGATAGAGCTCACCAAAGTTTGCGAATGAAAATGACCTCAACCTACTTTAGAGGTCACAGAGGTCAACAACATTTTAAAGGATTTGTTCTTAAGAACTAAAAGAAATGGATTCATAAGATTTGGCTGGTAGCTT
Source organism: Mizuhopecten yessoensis (assembly GCF_002113885.1). Lineage (NCBI taxonomy): Eukaryota > Metazoa > Mollusca > Bivalvia > Pectinida > Pectinidae > Mizuhopecten > Mizuhopecten yessoensis. Next base: position 1,135,294 of record NW_018407615.1, read on the forward strand.
TTTGGAATAGAGCTCACCAATTTGAGAAAGAAAATGACATTGACCTACATGTACTTACAAGGTCACAGGGAAAAATATGTCAAGCAACTTGTGAAGAAGAATCAAAAAGCATAGAATCTTATAATAATATTTTGCTGATAGTTTCAACAGATCGAGCCAACAAAGTTTGCGAGGGAAATAGTTTTATTGCAATATGATATTTAATGAGAATATTTTGCTATGACTGCTTCAATATTCAGGTGAGCGAATCGGGCCCTCTTAGGCCTCTTGTTTGTATAGCAATAAGTATTGAAAATACGACATGCTGAATCTAACATACATACACACATACTGATTATTAGTTACATATAAATATGCATTGATACTCATAAATATTTATTCAAATCGTATCTTATTTACGTGAACTTTGCAAACGTATTCGTTATGGTTTGAAGTGTTTCTTCCTTAAAACGGGTTTAAAAGTTTTAAAGTTATCGACGTTTTTGACGAATCAGGTTTCGCAATGAAATATTTGCGGTTTGAAAATGGCAGGCTTCAAAATTTGCCAGCACTTACTAGGCATTTTCACCACACTCTTTCCCGTCATATTCGAGCGGTGGTCCAGCCGTCCTCGGCCAGCAAGGCTCTCGGTTTAATACCGGTGATCCAGGGTTACCCGGTATCGGCCCCCTAGATCAAGGTAATTAAGGGTTACCCGTCCTCGCCCCCCCCCCCCCTAGAATTTGGAATCCTGGCTCCCGCGTCTCGGGACTCAGAAAAGATTGTTTCCGTTCCGATCGGTCAACTCCAGTACCCCAGGCAAACTGATGACCCCCGGATCTGAGAGATACGACGGGCGGTATGGTCCACCAAGTGTGGAGCGCTGCAGGGGAACTCGGGGCTGACCGAATAGTAGGGCGCATCTGTCTCTATTAGGAGTCTGGTGGATGGAATGCATTTCACACCATGGCGTTGGGCGTCGTTGAATTTCGACACCATCCTTGACACGCTGAAGCAGGTGTTAGGGAAACGCGTCAGCCAGGCCTGAATCACTTCTTCGGTGCCACTAAAGCAGTGCAGCTGGATCTTCTGCTCTGGTGGGACCATCTTCCTCACCACATCCAGGCACCTCATGTAGGCTTCAAGCCCCGTCGGGTCATCCCTCAGTCCCTGGATGTGCAGGATGAGTGCCTGGCGGGGCCGGGTGCACGGGAGCAAGCTCCGCAACTGCTGCTCCTGGCGAAACCACAGGTCCGGGGAACGAACGGTATGGTCAATCCCCACCTCACCAAATCCTGCCACTTCCGGGACCTGTAGAAGATCCAGGAATGTCTGTTTTTGTGACGGGTGAGGAAGTGCTTCGGGTGCACTCCTATCGCCACTAAATACCCGTCCCGGGTCAGCTCTGGTATCTCCCCCGGAGAAGGATATGTATCGGGGTCGCAGAATACCGCCACTCCAGACATGCTGAGTGCATATTCCTTCGAAGTGACAGGTATTGCGTCCTCCACCTCCCTCATTGAAGCGTCCTTCTGTAGTCTCAGCTTCCGACGGGCCCGGTCCAGGTGGAAGTGGCTATCGAAGGCATGGAGCATGGGTAAAAGGTCCACGCCGGGGGACTCGACCTCGAGCTCCCCCGAGGGTTCTGGGTCTTCTTCCAGAATGGCTCCCAAACACACTGGTGTGGGTACCTGCTGGGGGATTGCTTCGGCATAGGTGAGGCCCAGGTCCGTCAGGGTAGGAGATGGCAACGCCTCAGCCATCACCTTCAGTCGGTAATCTGCCAGCCATCTGCAATCAACCGGTATCGGTTGAGGTGGTCGCAGAGCTCCTGGAGAGTGGCTCGGGGTCCCAGCATGCACTTGGCCATCGTGACCAAGCAGGAGTACCGAGTGAGTGTGAGCTCTTCAGACAGCTCGACCTCGAGCTCCCCCGAGGGTTCTGGGTCTTCTTCCAGAATGGCTCCCAAACACACTGGTGTGGGTACCTGCTGGGGGATTGCTTCGGCATAGGTGAGGCTCAGGTCCGTCAGGGTAGAAGATGGCAACGCCTCAGCCATCACCTTCAGTCGGTAATCTGCCAGCCATCTGCAATCACCCGGTATCGGTTGAGGTGGTCGCAGAGCTCCTGGAGAGTGGCTCGGGGTCCCAGCATGCACTTGGCCATCGTGACCAAGCAGGAGTACCGAGTGAGTGTGAGCTCTTCAGTCGGTCGGCAACGTCTTCGTCGCTGGGGTAGCTTACAAATATGCTCACTTACCCACTGGTCTGAGAACAGGGAGGTCGCTGCACCAGCCGCCTTACGGAGCCAAGGCTTGTTGTCCATCCGAACTGCCACGGCCACCTGGCCAAGAACAATGCTCTCAAGGTGGTCCGATGTCAATTTGTCATTCAGGAACAGTTCCCTGAATAACCCCTCATCATCCATCAGCCGCCCGTCGGAGGTGGCGTCCTCCTCCAGTCCTAGCAGCCTCCGTTTTGGGGAAATCTGTGTGGGATTCATCACTGCCTCAGTTGAATCCTGCAGAAGAAATAAAACCACAATATATAAGAATACTTTTATCTACAGCGTGAACATTTGTACCGGTTCATGTCCAATGCATCTGATGGGGCGACGTTAATACAGGACCCGTGATACCATTCGTCACAATAATCACACTGGATCATGAATTGCCCACCCCAGTGTTGTTTGCAGGTACAGTACACGCCCTCATCGGTGTCCACGTTGGATACTGGAGCAGGGACTGTGAAACTCCGCAGCCAAGCAGGAATCTGTCGATCTCGACAGGGCTTTAGTTTGTCATGGTTGAAGACCATAAGTTTGTTCCGTAACTGTACTGTGAACAAGTACGGTGTGATCCTCTCCTCCACTATCCCATGTCCTCTCCACGGGGAGCTTAATTTCTTGCATATCCCTTTTAGCGAGCTATCGTCCAAAATATACACAATATCCCCTTGTTCGAATGAGCGTTCCAGGATTCGGAGATCGTAATTCCGCTTCATGTTCCGCTGGTATTGCCCCAGTTGTTTCCTTGCTACATCGTGGGCTTCCTACATCGACACCACCAACTCCGAAATTTATGCTGGCACCTTTTTTTTCTCTTCAGAGCCCCCTGGCCTGAAAATCAAATCTACAGGGAGATTCACTTCCCTGCCTAGCATCATCATGTTGGGTGTTTGATCAATGCTTCTATTAACCGTAGACCTCAGACCCCCAGCCAGTTGTGGCAGGAACACATCCCAGTCTTTCTGGCGTTTGCCCGAACCGCGTCCATTAAGGTTCGGTTATACCTCTCCACCTGTCCGTTGGACGAAGGTCTGTAGGGCGTGGTTCGGGACTTGGGGATGTGCAATGTTTCGCAAAGCGCGGAAAATAGTTTAATCTCAAAATTTCTCCCTTGAACCGAGAATATCTTAAATGGGACCCCGAACCTTGAGAAGAACGAGTCGACAGCTGCCCTGGCCGTCACCTCTGCTGTTTGCGAGGGTAGGGGTATGACCTCCACCCATTTGGTAAACTGGTCGACCATCATGAGGATGTGTTCATTCCCTCGCTCCGTCCGAGCATGCGATCCAAGAAAGTCTATGTGCACCCTCTCCATAGGGGCCCCTGCATGGTATTGTACCAGCGAGTGTTTTCCACGCCTGTTAGGCTTCTTACTTTGGTTAGAAATCTCGCATGTCTGCACATATCTCTCTACATCATTGGTCATTCCGTACCAGTAGAACTTTTCCCTCATGCGGGCGATGGTACGTGATATTTCCTGATGACCCGCGGCCGGTATGTCATGATGGAGTTGTAAGGCCCCTAGGCACCACCAAAACTCGCTCACGGCTATCTTTCTTTCTTAAGAACAGAGTACCCTCACTCATCAGAAGGCGTTCCTTGTTTATCCAGTAAAACGTGGCTGCCACACTGGACAAAAATATGACACCGTCAGAAGGGTCAGCCAGTCCCGTACCAGTTATAGGTCTTGCTCCTCGCCGACCTTTCTTATGGCAAATCCCCAACAGCACCTTTGGGGGTCTAAATCGGCTCGTACTACCTTGACCAGCCGTTCATTTTCTGTGAGGGTCGACACTCTACAGAGATCACCACTCACCTCCACGGTTACTGGAGTCGCATCCTCAATATCCCGCCTCCTCAGAATAGCATTGTCGTCCTCAACAACCGATAGGGGCACCACATCGTCTACCTCCTCGATGAAAGACGCCCATTGGCTGTGGACTCGTTGGCAGTAGTGACACCCCTTGCACGGCAAATCTTGGGGCTGTATTCCGTGGACATAGTGACTATTCCCCACCGTTGATTTTGTTAGTGCGTCTGCATTGCCGTGCAGTGTCCCTTTCCGGTGTCTCAATACCATATTGTACTGGCTGAGCTCCTCCATCCATCTAGCCAATTGACCTTGTGGCGCCTTAAACCTCAGTAGCCAGGTAAGGCTGCTATGGTCTGTCCGGACCCAAAAAGGTCTGCCCAAGAGATAGTGGCGGAATTGTCGTGTTAATCTTACCACCGCCAGTAATTCTTTCCGGGTGGAGCAGTATCGCCTCTGCTCAGGCGTGAGAGCAAAGCTGGCATAAGCGATCACTCGCTCGTGTCCTTCTTGTACCTGAATTAACTCCACTCCAGTGGCCTCATTGGAGGCATCCGTGTCCAGGATGAATGCGTCCGTCTCGTTCGGGAGGGCTAGCACCGGTGGACTAACCAGTCTTTTTTTTAGAGTGTCAAAGGCCCGCTGTTGCGGTTCCTTCCACGAGAAACCCTGTTTTCCAGTCACACGGTACAATGGGACCGTGATTTCAGCAAAGTCCTTAATGAACCCCCGATGGTAGTTGGCTAACCCCAGGAATCGTTCCACATCCTTAGAGGTTGTCGGGGTTGGCCAGTCTCTAACGGTTTCGGTGTCGCCCCTCAACATCTCCAGATAATTCTCGCTAACTATCCTTCCCAGGAACTCAACCTTTCGCTGGAAAAAGATACACTTCTTGGGTTTTAATTTTAGGCCATACTGGCGCAACCTTAAAAATACCCCTCTCAAGTTTTGTAGATGGTTTTCGACACTGCTCCCCAGGACTAGGATATCATCTAGAAATGCCAAGACCGTTTTCCAGTTTAGACCCCTCAGCACCAGATTTATCACCCTAGAAAAAAGTTGCTGGTGCATTGGTCAGACCAAACGGCATCTTGACATACTCAAACAACCCATATTTGGTTATAAAGGCCGTTTTCCTCTGATCCTCCTCCGTTATCGGTATTTGCCAGGACGCAGAATTAGCGTCGAGTTTGGAGAGTCCCCGCCAGAGTGTCCACACACTCCTCAACTAAAGGAAGGGGGTAAACGTCTTTCACCGTTACATTGTTCAGGGCCCTTTAATCGATACAAAACCTTACGGACCCATCCCGTTTCCTGATCAATACTGGAGCCGAGGCCCACTCCGAATTGGATGGTTGTATAACTCCTGCCTCCAGCATTTTTGCGATCTCGCTCTCCTCCTCCTTTACGAACTTGAGGGGAGTGCGCCTCATTCGCTGTTTAATGGGGCGGCATCTGGAGTATTTATTGTATGATCGATCTCTCTAAAGCTACCCAAGTCAAAGGTATGCTTAGCGAACACATCTTGGAATTCGTGTATAAGCTTGGACATATCACTGAATTCCCTGGGAGTAAGGTTCGACCTCGACGCCCCCCCCCCCTGTGTTCTCGGGTACAATTTCAGCTTCTGAAGCCTTCCCCATATCCTTTCCTTTCTTCAGTACCATAAAATTTGGGGTGGTGTTCAGAACGCATACCACTGGCCCCTTTCTACTCAGCTGTACCGTCCTTGGTACTACTATTTTGTTGCACATCGTCGCCTCGATGACATAATCTGGCAGAATCCCGTCAAGATGACACTTTACTTGTGCCACCGAGTTCGGAGGAATCATCCTCCGCTGGGCCACAGTAACCGTACCTTCACGCGTTGTGTTGTCCCGCTCCCCAACTCTGAGGGAAACAGTATCTTTCCCTATCCTCAGCAGGTGGTTCCCCATATCAATTTTGGCCCCCCGTCCATAGAGGAAATCAAAACCCAGCAGCATATCGTCCTCGATAGGAACCACATGGAGCACCTCGTGGTACACTGTAGAGCCCACTTGTATGCTAACAGGGCCAACCTTGTACCCGGACATATGCATTCCTCTTCCTGCTGTTTGGAAATTATTTTTGCATATGATGGGGGGTTTGGGGTCGAGAATATTGAAGACCCTGTCCGACAGAATAAAAGATTCGGCCGCCGTGTCCACAATAGCGTCTACCTTGGTGTCACCTAGGTGCACGGTTGTATGGTAGAGAGCCTTGGACTTGACCTGGTTGATGATGACGACCTCGGCATCAGTACCCTTTTCCCTTTCCTCAGTTCGGGAATCTGCCTTCTCGGGACTGGACCTACCTAGGCCAGGTGGTTCTTTTGGGTCTAGGATTTGGCCTATTGTCCCGACCCTTGGATGTTTAAATTACCCTTCTATGGGCTCATGGTAGGTACATCCTCTTTCTTTGGGCATTCTCGGGCAAAATGGCCTGGCTCTCTGCATTTGAAACAAACGGATAGTGATTTGGTTTGAATGGTGTATGGAGATTGGCTCAGATTGCGGGACCTCCTGTCAGATTGGAGAGAGTCGAACCTCGACTCCATACTGGCCGACAGCTTAGAGATCTGTTGCTGGAGGGTCTGTAATCCTGCCTCCAATGTCGAGAGACGTTTCTCCGAGCTATGGTCGTCCTTTTTGAGAGCCGAAGCAGGGAACCGGCGTCCCTGCTCCTTGCGGGACTGCCATCTCACCTCCTTTATGGAAGGGCCCGTTCGCTCCTCACCATCCTCAGAGGAATGTGAATCGTCCGTAGAGGTATCTCTGAACCCTACCGTCCTGTAGATTATAGCAGAGTCTGTACGGGATTTCCGGTTCCTTCCCTCTGCTTTGTGGATACACTGGTACCACTCGATAGCCTTTACAGCCTTTTGCATGGAGCTGCATTTTTGCAAACATGCATGTTGTCCGGCCTCCTTATCCTTGCTACCCAGGCAAAACCGCGTTACTGCATTGGAATTTTGCCTGTAAAGTGTCTTGTAGCTCCTCACATTTGAATCGTTTCTCGAATTCAATAATTAGCTTCCTATGGGACATTTCCCCGTCCACTTCCAGGAGTAGACTGTAATAATCCCCTGCCTTGCCAGTGAGGTTCCAACATAATGCATCTTTGCGTTCCCGGTCATTCCAACTTGTAGCCTTTGCGTACCGGGTAAACTTTTGTTTAAACAACAACCAGTTGCTCTTTCCATTAAACTCCAAATTCTTTGGTAGAGTTGACGGCTTAAAGTTAGGTCGGCGGCGATCCTCGCTGCCCTCTCTTCGGCCATGACGTGGGTAACGACGACGGTCCTTGTCATTGTCCTCCCTATGTCCCCGACGCCTGTACGGCCGTCTATCCTCCTCGCTTTCACTGTCACTATCACTGTCATTGTCATCATTACGTCGACCTCGACGTTCTCTGGTTACCTGTTCAGACCTTCTAGTCCTATGGTCATGAGGCTTCTCGTCTTCGCTCCCTGATGGAGAGCTGTATTTTGGACGTCTTGGCCTTGATTTAGCTTTCTCATCTATTACTGCTGTCAGTTTTCCAATGAATTCCTGGTCAGTTTGTCGTCGCGGTTGGTCATAATTGGAGTTGGGCTCAAAATCCACTCGTTCCAGGAGTTCCGGTGTTACCCGCAATCTCGGTATGTCATAGATGGTTCTTGCATCAATGTTCCCATGTTCCTCACGAAAACACCGAATTGTTTTGGCTACTTTCTTTCCCACGCGGGGGAGGTGACATAACTTCGATTCTTTTTCATAATTAATGAAAATTGTATTGCTCGAAAAAGAAAAGTTATGTGCCATGATTGTTGGTAATAAGTCCGATTTGTATCTCGGAATGAAAGGAAAAAAACAAACTGAGCCTCAGTTTAATTATTTCAGGATAAATCTCTGTATTCCCCCTCCTTCATCAGACGCATAAAAACACAAATCTAATAAACCTCACGGAACATGCAATATAGTAATAGAAGGATTGAATTTATAAACCTCAATAAATTACTCTTAGTGTATTGTAGGTTATGTAGTCATATGATGATCTTTATAATCCTCAATAAATGTTCATGTCATAACACTGAGTTCCATAGAAGTACATGTAGTTCAATTCAAATATCAACAATTCTCTCATTATCAATATAGTAACTAATTCGAAATTTATATACCTCAATAAATCTCAGTACTCCAATAAATAATAACATTTATATGCATCAACTTATGGGAATGTTATCTTATCCTATTTAGGTTGTATTCTGTTAGCATGTATCAATATCACCAATGATACCCGCTGAAAACCTTACAGCTGATTTATATTCATGCTAACAACCTCAAAGTATATTGACACACTTGGCCTGGCTATGTCATATACTGCTAGATATACAAGCACAACTAGCTGAGTACAAGTGTACCGGATGTAAACAATAGGCTTATTGTTAACCACTTCCGGCATCCCCAACATTCCAGTGAAAATGGCGTCACAACTTAGCCTCGTTGTGAAATGTTCCTTTCACTCGCTTCACAATTTATACCAACCAGTTTTTTTGGGGTTTTTTTGGGGGGGTTTCGTTATGTTTTCATTATTATTGAATAAAGAAAATATTGTACTAGTTAACTAATAAATTTCAAGCAAATACCTCAGCTTAAGGAGGTGCGTGCCACGTGAAAATTGACTTCAATTTCCTTACACGTGCATTCCCCGCTCGCAAAAATTTTCCTCGTCGCCAATGTTGTATTTCTACAAACTAAAGGGCAACTCACCAGGATAGTTGTCAAACGTCCAGGTGAGGTCCGCCAGGCTGGCAGGTCCTAGCAGAAACGATAGAGTTATTCGGTCCAGTATATACGGGCTAATCAGCACACGTCTGTTACTTTCATTAGTTCGATCATCAAGAGCGGGTCTCGAACGGTCACGTGACCTCTGCTCTGATGTCTAGATCACCCAGAGGCTTGATAGCCAGCACTTACTAGGCATTTTCACCACAATACAATAAACGCAATCAATAGGTTCGATAAAATTCAACAAAAGCCGCACATGTAGTTAAAAATCTGAAAAATACACCTAAAAAACCCGGTGTACAACAACATAATAATATAGTGAAGTACTTTAAATAAATAACATCTATTGCGTATCAAAAAGAATCCAAATACATTTCAAAATCGATTTTTACCCCATCTTCAGCTTCCTACAAGCAAATCAGCACCTTCACCCCTTGGCAGTCTCAGTAGAAACGGAGCAGTGCGGTGCGGTCTTGGGGACTTGGCTACAACTCGTCGCTAGGGGTCCATGGATAACAACGCAAATAGTACCCCTAAATACACAAATGTACGCCTTAAAATCCCTTGTAATACACAACTTAGTGTGTATAGTCATGATACTAATAATATTCAACAATAGCTATTTCATACCAATATCGATTTACGTACCTAATGTCGAAATAAGAATGTAACGCCCAATGCCCAGAAGATTATAACTATAATGACAAAGAACGTTCCTGAAAAAAATCAAGAAGGTACAGGTACATGTACTGATATGATCAAACACAAATCTATGCACTGTATATCAAACAGTATAGTTCACTGAATTGTCAATGTCCATATATAACCATTGTGTTCAGTCCAAGAAGAAATAGCTAACTGGCTAAGATGCCCAGAAGCCTCACAGAAATGAAGTGAAAACACTACATTTGATTTATACATGTACATGAAATGTCAAATGCCATCCTAGGCATTGTACAAAAGTAATCCTCCATGGAATGTTGGTAAGTGGAAGAAAATCACCTGAAGAGGTGCACAGTCTTAAGAAAGTTGAAATTAATGTAATTATAATAATTATTTTGAACAAAAATTGTCAGTTCCTGGTTAGCGGAGTTTGTAAGCTTAATACGATTAAATGAGTTGGTGAGACTCCCCAAGGTATTGATGCAGTAAATATATGAAGTACTGAGGAAAGTAAAATACTTTATCCTGTTATAAAGAAGACATATAGGTATCACTTAGTTGTCAAGCGGCATGTCGTTGCATGACCAATCGACCCAATATCCAAAGGCCATACTTTTTACATGTGATAATTCTAACACCCATGTATATAGTGGAAGTACTCCAAAATTTATGAGATAACCTTATGTCCTAAATGTATTGGATAAAATTGCAGAATTCCTGACCAGTCGCCCCAATGACCAAAGGACATTGAATGTTTTGTTTGACTGTGCATGCCTTACGTGTCAAAAAGGGATGGCAAACGAATGTATCTTTTAAATGTCATCGACTGCCACCTACCCATTTGTTGTATTTCATCGTCAGGAATGCCCCGTTAAGCTGCTGAGCTAGCAGCACCAATACGGAAACTGTGAGTTGTGAAACGATGATGGGAAAGGCCAGCCCAACTAAAAGAATGTTTCAGACATTCGCTGAAGTATGCATATGGTACAGCCTTAGCACGAGGAAACAAAACAATGGGCCTGGTTGCTGACCCCTATTTTGTAAATATTGTTGCAGGGCCGACACTGGGCAGGTGACAGCAGGTTGTCTAGAGGCAGCGATGGACAAAGTAATAGGTCGAATATTATAATGTCCTTTGAAAAAACGAAACGTTAATTCTAAGCGACACAAGAACCCGGAGGAATCTCTGATTAACTGCAGATCCTCAAACTGAAAAACATTGGAAACAGCTTTATTGAGGGTCATTTCCCCAACCCTTAAAAAGGCATGGACAGCAAACAAGTACATGGCTTTCAAGAGATGATCTTGGTAAGGGGATTGCGTGGTATACTGCAAAGATGTTTCTAGCTTTGAAAGTATCTCTGGTGTAATAGGTAAACGATTGTCTACCTGGTAATTACCTCGCTGAACCGAACTGAGCAATTCCTTTATCAAGAATGATTGGGAAGGGTCAGCATAACCAGCGATTTTGTTAATGTAACTAATGACTGCAACATATGTGGAAATGGTAGATGCTGCCAAATTTTGCCTGTACAAATGAGCGATAAAAAAGGCCAAAATATTGTAGGTGGTAGGCAAAACCGGTGTACCAATAAAAGTAGTTCTGACGAATTGACATAGCAGATTGTACGCTCTCGAGTAAGTACGGGATGTCGCTGGCGATGTAGCATGTAACAAAAGCGAATGAATAGTATCGGTCAGAGTTGCATGAGTTGGACTGGTATTGGCGTTGATTCTGTGTCCATGTAAGGGGCCAGCTGGTGAAAGGAGTCCACCTGGGATGTGACGCGCGGTAAACAAAATATTGAGTTTTAAGGTTGTGACCACAAAACGCCTAACTAACTTCATTAGAGTTTTATCTGTACTGGTTTGTTTGTTAATTATGTCCACAACAGCATGGTTGTCACAATAAAAGATGATACATCTGTTAGTAAGTGATGGACCCCAGAGCTCTAATGCAACTGTTATAGCAAAGAATTCTTTAAATGTAATAAGGACAGATTGCCAGTTTGATGGCCACTCGCCATACATCCATGACGTTTGAAAGAAACCGCCATAACCTAAATTACTTGCATCAGTATAAAACCGTAATTGTTCTGAAGCTTCCCAACGGTCAGACAGAAACATAAATATCCCATTAAACGAGTCTAAAAAGATTTTCCATGCAGCTAAGTCACATCTAGCCTCCTTATTAAGTCGTTTATGGTGATATGGTTTTGTTAAACCACAGGTAAGATAAATCAGACGACGTAAAAAGGGGCGCCCAGGTGAAATAACACGACAAGCAAAATTAAGCAAACCTATAAGGGACTGAAGTTCTTTCAGGGTGACTTTTTGGGGTCTGGAAAATGAATCCAGAAGTGCTCGCAATTTTTCAATTTTATCCAATGGAAGTCTGGCCACCATAGCTTTACTGTCTAACTCTATGCCAAGAAAAGTCAGAACTGTTGTGGGTAGTTCAGTTTTACTTTGCTTTATGGGAATAGAAGTTCGGAACAAAATGACAGGAAATTGTTTAAATCATCCAAACATTTGTGAGAGTCAGGGGGGTCTACGAATAAAAAATCATCCAAAACATGCACAACTCCAGAAACTTGAAATTTATGTTCCAAAATCCAATGAGTGGCTGAGCTGAATGCTTCAAACAAACGACATGAAATAGAACAACCCATTGGCCGGACACGGTCAAAATAAATTCTGTCATCAATTTTAAAACCCAAGAGTTCGTAGTCATTCGGATGAATCGGAATTAAACGAAACGCTGATTCAATATCAGTCTTTGCCAGATATGAATTTGGACTATAATGTTTAATTAATTGAATTGCCTGATCGATAGTTTGATAAACAACCGTGGAATTTTCCGGGGCGTTGTCATCATTGATAGAGGAACCTTCTGGAAAGGACGGTGATGTATAACTCTGAACTCATTAGGTTCCTTTTTGGGAACTAAACCAAGTGGGGAGATATGCAAATTAGTAAAAGGTGGTGTATGGTAAGGACCAAAACAACGCCCATGATAAATCTCCTTTTGAATCTTATCTTTTAGAATTTGCATGTTATCTAAAGCAGACTTAAGATTTCTGGAATAACGAAATATGCGAGGCCCTTCATATTGCAACCTAAAACCTTGCTTAAAACCATCTTGAAGAAAATTTAGTTTTGATTTATCATAACCCCGCAGGTAAGTTAAGAACCTGTCAATAACAATAGGGGTAGGTAAAGGCTCATTTTTGAGGGGCTTTACGTTGTTGTCTGTTATTGGACTGGTTAGGTTGTTGGGATGGTTTGGTGTTGACCGAGCCAGAGTTTTGCTGGGTTTCGGATCGTGACCCAGACTGGGCTGCATTGTAACAATTGCGTTGCTGATGCTTCCCTCCACAGATGCTGCAGCCATGCAAGAATTTGCATCGGGCACCTTCGTGATTATCATATGTCCAACACACTTTCTTAATTCGTGTGTTGGCTTTCTGACCCTGAAAGAGCTGTTGTGGGCATTAGCCCAATAGCTGTTGCCTCCATGTAGAACTCGGAAGGAGTAATGTGCCATGGGGCAGTGGGCACTAATTGATGCCACATACAAAAGTTGTTATCATAGTGGATAGCTGCAGCAAAACCCGACTTCCGGTGTATCGTTTGTATCACGTCGGCATATTTCATTAGGCCTGGAGTAGTCTGAGGATGTGCCTGAATGTAAATAGCTACAAAAATATAAAAAGCTGAGAGCCATTGTTCAATTGACTTTATATGGGCTGGTTTGTTGTTTTGGCACAGCACCAATTGCTGGCCTTGCATTTCAACCCTCAGGGGTTCTTTTTCCTAAGGGGAACGCTTAATCAACAGCCAGAAATCAATGAACTCATCAGCAACATTTTTCTTTGAGATCTACAAACATATCCAGAGGTCGGCTTATGCTGTCAACTTGAGGAGTCTCACCAGAAACTGAGTGCAACACGTTGACGTATGACGGAACATTGTCCTGTCCTTGTATTGGTAGCCTACTGTAGTGGGTTGTTTTGTTGAATGACATATGCTGCTGTTGCAGCATATGACTCTGGTTCAATCCCCCTCCAGACACAGAGGGTGCGGCATTGGTGGTAGCTGGTCTTGAAAATAAGGTGCTGTCCACTGGAGGGCAGTCAGCTGACCCGGAAGCAGAGGGTATCTCTGTAGGCACGGTTTGTACGGCAGGGGGTTGTATGGTAAAACCTGCCTGTTGCATATATTGAAACAGCTCCGCTGCCAACTCGGGTATCGATATGTTGTTATGACTTGTTGAAAGTGTAGATGTGGTACTCAGAGTTGCTGGAGGTACCAGTGCTGATGGAACTGGTGGAGGTGTTTGTCGAACAACCGGTCGGCGTCCCCTCCTAGCTGTTGTTGTGCTAGGCACACTCATTTCTTCATTATGTGTGGGTGATGTCACCAATGAATGGTGTTGTGCCGCCCTACGCCGAGTTCGCCGAATTGGGCCTTGCTAATTTATCTCTGGAAAAGAAACGAACAAGTTAGTGACTGATGTCCCCTTTAAGAGGTATACTTAAGTAAGATAAAAGTAGCCTGCATTTGTGCCTAGGTATGGGGATTAGGAATTGTCAACAAATTCACATAAATCTACAGGTATATTATCGGGATATATATATTAAATCCTGGGTATATAAGCCTGGTCAAACCAGTGAAGGCAGATATATTATCATGAACATCAATTCATGAGCATCCCCCAAACAAAGTTGTATTCACTTTAGAAAACACTTCCGGGCATTCTCCCGGGATAATAGTGAAATAGTATTTTACCTGAGCATACCCTCATCATAACCTGCAATGGCAGAAAACTCCGGGCATACCCCCGGCATAATAGTTGAACAGTATTAAAAAACCCGGGCATACCCCCGGCAAAATATGTGAATATATGATAGAGATTTTAAGATATCATATCAAATGAACCCCGTCGTTAGAAAGATGAGGAAAGACGCCATCTTTTAAGCCTTTATGGCGCCAGAAAAAACAGAGTTCAATGTTTTACATTTCGCTTTCAAAGCGGAATTAACGTAGTCCACGGTCTCATTATACTTATGAACTGAAACGTGTCTCGTACTACGACGATAAAACAGCTGTAGTATTCCGATCCGGACTACTGATAGTCCCAAGGCGAGCCACTCGACAATGGACAGGAAATTGTTCACGATAGAATCTTTGGCGTCCTCGATCCGTGCACAATATAAATCATTGCCACCAATTTGCAATAAAACTAAATCCGCAATTTGTACCCGTAAACGATCAGTCACTTCACGGGCATAAACATCGGGTAATCTACCCCCGCTTTTACCTACACACGATACTGCAATGTTTGTAGGGTCATCATGAAAACCGAGGTTCGTCCATGAACCTTTGAGCGCGCGGTCAAGGCGTTTGACAAAACTATGTCCAATAACCACCACGTTCGCCATTAAATTTTGAAAATATTACACGTAAACAATACGTAATAAAATTCACTTTTAGATATTTTTCAAAATTAGATCATGATGAAAAAAAGAAGGTACACACCTTGTTCCTCCATCATCTTCAGCAGGCTTGTGACCTAGGGTCAGCTAGTGCACGTTCTTATATAGGGTGCTAAAATAGCCATAAATGCATACGACTTTTTACCTTCTCACCTCCTTCTAATGGTCAGCGTCCGCTCATATCAACCATAGATACAACTTATACAGTACTTTAAAATGCATGATATTGAAACATAATAAAAAACAAAGTATTACTAGAACATTCATAAATTACATTAAACCAGGTTTACTTTGTATCTACACTCTCGTTGTGAAGCCTTGCATTATCTTTACCGTTCTAGCGGTTTTGTTTCCTTCTACTAACACTTACGTTTGAATCCAGGGAACAGTTTGCCTATTAATGTTCCTTGGCTTTTTAACACTTTTATATAAATTTACCGAAACTTGCAGAGGTGACTACTATGGTCCTATGAAAGTTATGTTCATTTCTATAAATACTTTAGTATTGTTTGACTTCTGGGGCTTATGGAGCAATATGTTTTTATCCACACCACGTTTCGTGCTTGTTTGATCTGTAACGTTTTAGTGGTTATATTATCTTAATTGTATGGTTTTACTAATTCGTGTGTTACTTTTAGTGTTGTAGAAGTTGTGAGTAGTTCTACTTACGTCTTTCTGTAAAAGTTCATAATTTATCGTATTGGTCAATAATGCATTTGAGTGGTCGATGATACCTTGAGGGAAAGAGATAGTGATAAAATACTCCCAAAGATTCCATGTTACATTGAGGGATCGGCAGTACATCGGTAGTAGTCGATAATTCTCTCTAGGGTTCAATGATTATGTAGGTTTTTTTAAAACGCCCTATTTGCTTGAAGCCTGACGGTCATACAAAGTCTAATGTGGCATAAAATTGTTTAAATTGCTTCATTATAGGAGAACAGTAAATCTGTGTTGAATGTTAACATTGAATAACGAAATGAACACGTTAGCAGAAGAATATCTTTTTTTAGGTCACGTCTGTCGTATGTGATTGTCGGAGTTGCAGTACTGGTATACGTTTTACAGAACAATCTAAACAGGGGGCCATATAAAAACATATTTCTAGAACCTATGTTAAATTAGGATTTAAAAGAAAGACTACAGATGTGTAATTTAAAGCAGGAACCAACCACCATTGGTTGTTTGATGATCGCCCATGTCGCCATAGCTGCAGTGTTTACTCCTTAACAAATAGTGACATAATGGTAGATCTAGAGATACCAAAGGCCGTCTGTGTTTAAAAAAGTTAGGGTGTTCTGGCTGTACAGAATTCGTATAGGAGTGTACAGCTCAATAACAGAGAATCTGTGTACGAGGTCGTCGTGTAGACTTCTGGTATGTATTCGTTTATTATTCTTTACATTAATGCTTAAAATGAGTAAATCAACAACTGATAACACCGAAACTGCTTGGTACTAACGTGTAAATACTTACAGGTAGGTAACAATTTCTGAGTAAAACAGAAGGGTCGGGAATACACTGGAGGGGTTGACGCTATTCTTAAGGGTTCAATAGTACCTTTGAATGGTTGATAATATCTTTGATAAGTCGAAATAACCATTTCAGGGTCTATAATACATTAAAAGGGTTTGTAGTACTTGATTGTGCGGTAGTTTCGTTGTGAAATTGATATGATCCTTTCGAAGTATGTCATACCATGTAAGGATCGATAATACTCTTGCTTTGTTGATGATATCCTGGAGGAGATGGTAACGTCTTGGGGGTTTGATAAAACCATTGTCTGTAGGGGTTGCTTGTACTACGTAGGTGTTGATCATATTCTGAATGGGGACAGTTATATCTTGATGTCATTATTAATATGATGAAGTTAACAACACCCGCGGGGGGTCGCAAACAATCTGCACGTTGTTAATAACTTTCCTGGAGAGACGATAATGTTTTAAAGAGGTCAATTACACCCTAAAGAGGTCAATTACACCCTAAAGAGGTCGGTGATACTCTGGAATATTGATACTATTACTGACGAGTTAATACAAGTCTATAAGGGTTGATTATAGTTTGAAGGGCTCGATAATACATTGAAAGGGTTGCTTATACTATTGAGTTATTGATTATAAATTCAATTGGTCGATAATACTTTCGGGCCAATACTTCTCTGGAGGGGTTGATAATACCTTAGAAAGCAGATAATACTCTTCCGTGTTCGAATAAACCTTGAAGGAGTCAATAATACTCCAGAGGGATGGAATTTAATAACAGAGGTCGATAATACTTGTTAACCCCCTGTAAAGGTAGCTGATATTCTGAAGATGGCGATTATACTGTCAGGTGTCGATATTATTCTGGAGAGGGGTATGAGATTTCTGGAGGGGTCGATAGTACTCTAATCCTTAAGGGATCAATAACATTGTGGAGAGGTCGATAATATCGTAGGACGGTTAGATATTGGAGACCGATTGAAGTGTTTTGTTAGATGCTGATATGAACTTCACAGAACAATATGAAAAAGTTCATATACACGTATACAAATTTTGTAAAACAGGATTTCAAAACAAAGGACATCGTATATAAAAATTGTTTACAAATCAAATAACAAAATGTGTGTGACAAGGGCCCAAACTGTGCCATCTTTCTGAGTAAGCTTAACAGCGTATCAGGTATGCATTTCCGCTCCGTTTCCAAACACGGGAAAAGTGAGATCTAGAAACACCTGGGGCGAACCTAGTATTTCGAGAGTACAATGTTGGTTAATGATCAGTTCAAGTTTTTGATCATTTAAGTATTGGTGTTTAATAATACAATAATAATTTTAACAAATCCGAAAAGGAATAACAAAGCAGTGCCATGCGTAGCGCGTCTGTTTTATTTTTCTGTATCGTGCACTATTTTGGATGTTCAGAAAACAACAGATGAGATGACTCAAAAACGTTAAACCCTGTATGAACGATAAAAAAAATCCGTTTATTCCGAATTTTCATAAAACTGATACTTTTGGTGACACGCATTCCCTACTGGCATTACATGAACAGACTAAAGTCATATTAATCTATAGACGAGATGTTAAAATGACACATATTCGTTTGCGTTTATAGACCACTGAATCTAATTTTCTTTTGATGTGTTTATGTTGGGATGTGTAGCCAGGATGTAAATATAAAATCATACACCCTGGCAAGGATGTTCCAACTGAGGACCTACGTATACGCTGTCAGAATTCGTATAGGATAATGAATATTGTAACGACTTCAATTTCTATATCAAATTCAAGATGGTTTCCCTCAGGGCCGTGTCCTGCTATAAGCTGTTTAAAAAGAAGCATAAGCATAGAGCTGATGCTTCTACCAACAAGTTTGTACTGAGGTGTTTGGACAAAGTCTGTCTTTGTACCATGTGTTTTGCTCACTCGGTGATATGCGTTTTCAACGTATTTAACCCGATACCATAGGTATGCATTGCATTTCATCTTACTACACACAATAACGTTTCGTAGTAAAGGCTTGTGTGACCATCCAGTTCTAAGTGTCATATTCCCTTCTATAAACACTTACGTTTCGTTGTAAAGGCGTGCGTGATCGCTGATGTTCTAAGTGCTATATTCCTTCCTACAAACACTACTTACGTTTCATTATAAAGGCGTGTGTGACCTCTGGTATTCTTAGGGATATGTTCCCTTCTATAAACACTTACGTTTCGTTGTAAAGGCTTGTGTGACCTTCGGTGTTTACAGTGATATGTTCCTTTCTATAAACACTTACGTTTCGTTTTAAAAGAAGGGTAATTAATACTCTGTAATTAGTGTCGAGTAATAACGGCGGTATACCCTTACTTCTGTTGTTGTCTGACTAAAAAATCAGAACAGGTTTGTAAAGTATAATCTTTTTAGTGTCGGTATTGTATGTCGGTGTACACTGGTGTGTAGAAGTTCCTCTTTGTTAACGAAAAGCACGATTGTTGTATTGGTTAACATATAGTGAGCAGGATACTCTGAATAGTATTTTGTGGATATGAATAGAACCTTTATAATACACGATGTCAAAACATAAGACACCAATCAGAAATCTTTACAAATCATAGCGTGTCGAAAAACGATTTAACAAATTAAAATTTGGCGTAAGATATTAAAAGGAGATATGACGAAGTAGCATCTTTTATCTGATTATTCTCAGGAGTGATTGAAGTGAGAATTACAGTTGTGGGATCGCACAACGTTACACGATGTGCGGTGTGCGCACAATGTGTGCACGGTGTGTGAACGATGTGTGCACGATGTGCGAACGATAAAAACTTGGGCGATCATATCTTGCGCACATTTGTGTGCACGATGGACAAACGTTGTGCGATAACAATCGTGGTTGGTGTAAATTGAGGAATGCCTAAACAATATATACGGTTTCGTGTTTAAACATTTAAACCTCGATTTTTTACGCATGTTTCTATATTCTACCTACACCTATAAACTTATCTTTATATCTATACTTTCTTAAATTTAGAAATTGTGGTTTTGGTACCTTTTAAACGACCTTAATCGACACCTGTGAAATCACAACACAGTCCTGTATACAGGTAAAGATAGCCACTAGCCGTCTACATGTACCTGGATGGTAGTTTTCCCCCGCCCGGGCCGGGGCGCTTACGTATTTCATCGGGTAGGGGCAGGGGTGTGAAAACACAGGTGAAGCGGAGCTATAGGCAAACCGAATGCAATTCAATTCAATTCAATTCAATTCAAATGAGTATGCAAATAACAAATACTAAACGTCCAGCTGTGTTTTCATTACGGTCATACGGTATCGCTTATCAGCTCTATGTGTCAGGTACAGGCCAGGTCAAACCCCGGTAACTCATCAAATTGTTATTTACATATTCTGTTACCTTGGCGCGAAACCCATTCTTGACAGTCTAACGGTACGGTCACTGTGATGCTGTGTTTCACGCATTGTAAAACTGTACATAATCTTCATTACTGTGAATAGAAATTACAATAATACATACAGTTTTCATTATTGCATACGAGCTTTACGTATTTTTTTCATTCCGTAATATTGATCTACAAATTGTACCCAATCGCACAGTTGTGCGGAGAGAAGCGCACAACGGGGCGAACGATCGTTAAATCGCACAGTTGTGCGCACCATGTGTGGACGATGTGCGGACGGTGTGTGAACGATGCATGCACGGTGTACTGAGCACGCTATTTTTGGTGCGTTGTGCGGTCACACAACTGTAGATACGTTTGGTTTTCATTTTATATTGAGCTCTATGTTCTAGGTGATATATAACGTTTTATACAAACATACTCTTGCTTGTTAAGATATGTGAGAATTTTAGTGCTCTAAAGGTAATTATGTGCACTTCTATACACACTTACCTCTCGTTTTAAACACGTGTTGACCTATAGTGTTCTAGATGTTATGTAAAATTCTACAAACACTTACGTCTCCGTGTAATGAGTTGTGTGATCGCTAGTGTTTAATGTGTTATGTACCCTTCTATATAAATATACGTCATTAGGTTAGTCCTTTATTACTATTGAAGGTCTAAAATTCTCCAAAGCGTCAAAAATTCTTAGGCAGGGTGAACAAATCCCTTTAGGGGTATAAAATATTTCGAAAGGGCGACATTACACCAGAAAGTCAATAATGTTATGTTCGGGTTAGTAATATAAAGCTTTGATAATATTCTGAAGGGTCCATTATTACTGAAAAGGGTTAGCAATATTTTGGAATAGTCTAAAATACAAATGAGGGTTTACTTAAGCATTGAACTGTTTTTGTATGGTATTTATGATCTATTTGAATGACACAGCTTTGCAAGCAAACAACACAGTGCGCGCTAGGGCATTATGATTTGTTTGCTTGCAAAGCTGTGTCATTCAAATAGATCATAAATACCATACAAAAACAGTTCAATACTTATATTTACGTTTCCCTGCTTTTTATGTTCTTTTTTAACTTATAATTTATATCTAAAATTAAAAATGCCCGCCTTATCGACAGTCCACACAATTTCGTTCAATAGGTTGAACAGCGTATTGTCGCGTGCTGATTGGCAAACAAAGGAGTACTTTGAAATTTTAACAAACACTTCAATTTTATTCCACAATTCAGTATCAATACAATTGCGTATGATATGTCTATAGTGTGATTTAAGTTTATCAATAGAACTCTGAGCTGAAAGTAATACTTGAAACTGTTTCGACCGTTCCCCGGAACAAATTTCGCTCATGGACAAATACAGTGAACACCGTAAATCCGACCTTGCCCTCCACGAGTGAGTTATTTTTGGAAGTTAATTCGAACTATCCAGGCCTAAATGTATTTGTTAATTGTATAGGAACCTGACAACAGTCGGTAGATTCTATGACATCCTCGTTATTTGACATGTCGTCAGAAACTTAAGAATGGTGGATGCGAGACGCGTGAAAGACAGCGTTTGAAGTGAGTGATCTTGCGACGGAGCACAGGTTCGTTACAAATGTCTGAAATGTTTATGGGTGCTGTGACTCATATCAGTAGGTCTGTAACATATGTGTCAGTAGGTGTATATAATATGTGTATTTCAGACATTTGTAACGCACCCCTGTTGATCAGTGCAGTGTAACAGACCATATTTCTGATAAATTGCATGAGCGTTAAAATTGTTTCCATTGCCGGCATTGGTGATTTCAAGCTATGTGCATTTTGTACGATATTGCAGACATTGGTCTTGTTTTCGTTGTAATAAAAGTGGTTTTTTTAATTTTATTTTTTATTTTGCACATAAGTTTACAATGGCATTGTCAAATCTCACATTGCCCAGCGATATTTCAGCAGCCGTTATGTTTATTTATATTGGATATTGTAGTTCCGGTCAGTGTTGTATTAATACGCTAAGAGTAAGAATTGTGTCTCGTGATGCATGGTAATTAAAGTCCCATCAACGACACAGCTTTCAAAGAGGCTATATAGTGACAATGCCATGCAAATGTAAATATAATACCGTGATAGGAGCGATAATATTCAGTCTGTAAGTGATCTAAAACACACATGAAGGGTCGCCGAACCGTTTTCTTTGGTTTGATTTATATAACTGGCTTGTAAACAGCAAACTAGGATCTATTGGCAGTTTTTATTTAAAGAGCCTTTTTATTTAAAGCAAATCAGTGGTGATCGAGATGACATGATTGTAGTATTGTGTTACATTTTGGTATTATTTAACAGGACGCTTTGAGTAGTGGTTCATGTATATATATAGAACCTTTGTTGACACATGGTTTCAATTCAACAGACAGCAGAAGAGTATATTAACAAATTATAATGTGCTGTACGAAATTTCAAAGAAAAAGGGTGAAGAAGCGTAAAACGGCGTCTTCTGTCAGACAAAGCTCAGGGATTTATGAAGAGAGGATAAAATAACGTCTGTTGTATTTTTAGCTTGGGAGCTATATGTTCTAGGGGTTATGTTCACCTCTATACCTACTTTCGTTCAATTACAAAGACCAGTGTGACATCTATTGT
Source organism: Mizuhopecten yessoensis (assembly GCF_002113885.1). Classification (NCBI taxonomy): domain Eukaryota; kingdom Metazoa; phylum Mollusca; class Bivalvia; order Pectinida; family Pectinidae; genus Mizuhopecten; species Mizuhopecten yessoensis. Next base: position 1,157,819 of record NW_018407615.1, read on the forward strand.
TCTAAGTGTAATGCTGTACCATTCTTTACACAATAACGTATCTTTATAAATACTTGTGTGACCACTAGTGTTCTAGGTGTAATCTACCATTGTATACACACTTACGTCTTTTGTAAAGACCAGTGTGACATCTTTTGTTCTAAGTGTAATGCTGTACCATTCTTTACACAATAACGTATCTTTATAAATACTTGTGTGACCTCTAGTGTTCTAGGTGTAAGGTGCCATTCTATACACACTTCGGTATCGTTGTTCTAGTGGTAAGGTACTATTCTATACTCACTTACGTATCGTTATCAATGTATGTGAGACGGCTGATGTTCTAGGTGTAAGGTTCCCTTCTACAAGCACTTACGTATCCTTGTACAGGTTTGTGTGACTTTAAGTGTTCTAGTTGTAAGGTCCTATTCTATACACACTTGCGTATCGTTGTACGGGTTGGTGTGACTCTCCATGTTCTAGGTGCACAGTTTCTATACACACTTATGTATCGTTGTACAGGGTTGTGTGACTGTTGATGTTCTAGGTGTAATCTTCCATTGTATACACACTTACGGCTTTTGTAAAGACCAGTGTAACTGCTACTGTTCTAGGTCTAATGAACCATCCTATACACACTTACGTCTTTTGTAAAAACCAGTGTGACTGCTACTGTTCTAGGTCTAATGTCCCATACTATACACACTTACGTCTTTTGTAAAAACCAGTGTGACTGCTACTGTTCTAGGTCTAATGTACCATACTATACACACTTACGTATAGTTGTACAGGTTGGTGTGACTCTCCAGGTTCTAGGTGCACAGTTTCTATACACACTTAAGTATCGTTGTACAGGATTGTGTGACTGTTGATGTTCTAGTTGTAAGGTCCTATTCTATACACACTTGCGTATCGTTGTACGGGTTTGTGTGACTGTCCATGTTCTAGTTGGAAGTTAATATTCTATACACACTTATGTATCGTTGTACAGGTTTGTAAGGTACTATTCTATACACTCTTACGTATCGTTGTCCAGGTTTGTGTGACTGATGATGTTCTAGGTGTAAGGTACCCTTCTACAAGCACTTACGTATCGTTATCAATGTATGTGAGACGGCTGATGTTCTAGGTGTAAGGTGCCATTCTATACACACTTAAGTATCGTTGTACAGGGTTGTGTGACTGTTGATGTTCTAGTTGTAAGGGACTATTCTATACACACTTATGTATCGTTGTACAGGTTTTTGTGACTGTTGATGTTCTAGGTGTAATACACCCTTCTACAAGCACTTACGTATCGTAGTACAGGTTTTTGTGACTGTTGATGTTCTAGTTGTAAGGGACTATTCTATACACACTTCGGTATCGTTGTTCTAGTGGTAAGGTACTATTCTATACTCACTTACGTATCGTTGTCCAGGTTTGTGTGACTTTAAGTGTTCTAGTTGTAAGTTACTATTCTATACACACTTGCGTATCGTTGTACGGGTTTGTGTGACTGTTGATGTTCTAGTTGGAAGTTAATATTCTATACACACTTGCGTATCGTTGTACGGGTTTGTGTGACTGTAAGTGCTCTAGTTGTAAGGTACCATTCTATCCACACTTACGTATCGTTGTCCAGGTTTGTGTGACTGTCCATGTTCTAGGTGCACAGTTTCTATACACACTTACGTATCGTTGTACAGGTTGGTGTGACTCTCCATGTTCTAGGTGCACAGTAACATTATGCGCACTTACGTATCGTTGTACAGGTTTGTGTGACTGTTGATGTTCTAGTTGTAAGGTACTATTCTATACACACTTACGTATCGTTGTACAGGTTGGTGTGACTCTCCATGTTCTAGGTGCACAGTAACATTATGCGCACTTACGTATCGTTGTACAGGTTTGTGTGACTGTTGATGTTCTAGTTGTAAGGTACTATTCTATACACACTTACGTATCGTTGTTCTAGTTGTAAGGTACTATGCTATACACACTTACGTATCGTTGTACAGGTTTGTAAGGTACTATTCTATACACACTTACGTATCGTTGTACAGGATTGTGGGACTGTTCATGTTTTAGGTGTAAGATACCATCTTATACGCACATTACATCTTGTTGTTAATGTTCCAGGTGGTTTTTTACACGTCTATACGACCTTACGCCCCGTTGTATCGGCCTGTGTGAGTGCTATTGTTCCATGAGTTATTTACCTATTTACTCACACTTGCCTATCGTTGCAAAAGCTTGTAAGTATTTAAGTAATCTATGGGGAATACCCTTCTATAAACACTTACGTGCCGTTATAAGATCCAAGGTTTCAATTTGGGTATTTGACATTTTAGACATACTAACTGCACGTTGTCGAAAGATGTGTAACCTCCTTCGTTCTTTTAGGTTTTGTGACATTCTATACACACGTCCAACATGTTTAAGGGGTTTGTGTGACCAAAGGGTTCAATAGGATTACCTGAACCTATACACAGTAACGACAAATTGTATAGATTGTATGACTCACAAGGTTGTACAAGTGTGTGCATTATTATGTACACAATACAATGTGCATTATTGTGTGACAGCAGGGTTAAATAAAAAAAATGTAGTATACACAAAATTCCACTTTATTTCTTCAAATATTAACTGCTTTTTCGTGTCTCATTCTCTTTTTGATATATGTCTATGTATATATATATAGTGTCAATGATTTTAACTTTGATTAGGTTGTGTTTTCGTAAAACAGTTTTTATATGTCTATATACAATCAATATCTGATGAATAAATGTTTAATGTTTTTTTTTCAAATACTCAACAGATTTATTTTACAAATTCATTCCAAGATTATGATATTTCCATTATTGAAAGGTAGTACACCCATTGTTTTTTTTTTCATTATAGACTAAAGACATTTTTCTTTGTTTTGTTTCAAATATTTTTAAAACTATTTGTGTTAACTAGAAAAAGAAAAAAAAATCATTCCATTTTTCTCATCTTAAATGATATAAGTTGTGGCTTCATATGAATCTTTTCATATTTTTTTCCAATTTTGACTTTTTTTTCAAGTCAGTTTGTTTTATTTGTAATGTCTATGCAAAATAGTTTTGAATGTCTGTATACAATCAATATCTGATAATAATTATAATTATTATATGTCATAATAAATGTTTTAAATTGTATACTTGTCTTTTCTTATAAATTTACTGGTTGCTCTGTAGCAAATGGAGGCTCCGCGTCATCCCCAAGGTCAATTAGTACAACAACAAACAGAAAACAAACAAAAAAACAAGAAATTGTAAAACATTTTTTATGTTTCATTAAATGCTAATGTATTTCAATTTCAAAAGTATTTTATTGACAATACATATATAATACAAACACATAAGTTAACATTAAAGAAGATATTAGAACAGTATTGACAAAAGAATAAGACAACAGGCTTTGCCTATATCAGTATTTAAAATGTTGTGATTCGTTTTCCTCTCACACTCATGCACACCCACACCCACACCAGCTTATGTCTAATACTCGTTATTTAAGGGATAAAACTTGCCTGAATAATAATAATAAAAACAATACATGAATATTCATTTGGAATTTATTTACCACGTATAAGTAACGAAACGTTTTGATGATTTAATATAAGAGTCAACATGTATAAGAATAGTTTTATTTATTTGGTCCGATGCATTACTAATACCATATACTAAACAGTGCAGATTTAAATATCCTAATAGATTATAAATAGTGGTAATATGATGCCTAATATTTGAATACAGAGGACATTGAAAGAAAAAATGTATTAGATCTTCCCTCTGTACACCACATACACAGGAAGCATCATCAATCAGATGGTCTTGTAACTTATCAAAGTTAAGATCACTTTTAAAATTTCTTAGCTGACATAAAATGATGTTAAGTTTCCTCGGAACACAGTTAATAAAAGTTTCTGAGACGGATGTATCAAAGTTTTTTTNGAGTATGGTGTTCATGTTGTGCAATTGGAGTATTGTTAAATAGCAGTTCAGGATGATTGTTAATGTGTCTACGAGAGAAGTTAATAGCTACAGTCTTATTCGGATTGAATAGGATCTGCCATCGCTTTGACCATTCGGAGATTGAGTCAAGATCATCATTAAGCATGTTAGTAGGTGTTGTAAGGTCATTGCTATTATTTACTATTACATAGAGAGAGGTATCATCTACAAAGAGTTTTATATGAGAAGTTATATTATTAGTAATATCATTAATAAAAAGAAGAAAGAGGAAGGGACCAAGGACAGATCCTTGAGGAACCCCTGAAGAAATAGGTTTGGTACTAGATTTATAACCTTCAAAGATAACCATTTGTTTTCTGTCAGATAAGTAAGCTTTAAACCAATTGTATAATTTACCTTTAATACCATATGTTTTTAGTTTATATAATAGGCCCAAAATGCCATACTCGATCAAATGCTTTACTTATGTCACAGAAAACAAAACGCAAATATTTACCTTGGTCTAAATTGTATGAACATACCAGCATTTGTAATGGACATGCTTATGCGAGTAGTTAATTGTTTTAAATAAATCCATTGCTGAATGTTTAATGCAATACCTCGAATGGTTGCTTTGTTGTTGATGAATTGTCTAAGGTCAATGCGTACTTGCCCATGATAGCGACAAACGGAAATGACATATCCATCATGTAAAGGGTACTGTTTCAGATATCAGCACAGAGTGGTGTTGAAGTCATCTGGTGGTGACGCTGATTTGATATATCGACTTCTGTTGTTAATCTCTCGGTAATGGCAAGTGACGTACACATCATGGCCAAGAGTACAACTGTTCCCGTTAATTTGAGTATGGTGATGTGTATCCGGTATTTGCCAGATATGGAGTTCAAACTGAACGATATACTTTGTGTTGTTAAACTTCTTGCCAACATAACAATTTCCGGTATACTAGTTTCAGAGATCATGATCCTTCGGTTGATTGTTACAGAATGAGGTGTCCTTCACTATTTAGCTACTTATATCTCTTATCGGATGTGTCTTTGTTAAAACGTATCGTTAAATATTGTTACCTGCTAAAGAAAGTTTCTCTTTTAGGAAAAAAATAACAGCATGGTATATTTCTATCGATTGTAATAAGGAATGCTCCCTTAACTATGGAATGAAATGAATTATTTTTGAATAACAATCTAGAGGGGTTGGCGCTGGTCTGTTTAAGGATTACGTTCTGTGGTTAAGTAGGTCAGAGTTCTGGTATGTGTAGTTCTGTAAGCATAATTGATACGTCCCTAGATCATGTCTCTGACTTATAAAGTTTATGCTGGTGTGAGTTAGGTGGGAATAAGGCGTGAGTAGTGTGTGAGTAAGGTGGGAGTAGTGTGTGAGTAAGGTGTGAGTAAGGTGTGAGTATTGTGTAAGTATTGTGTGAGTAGTGTGTAAGTAAGGTGGGAGTAAGGTGGGAGTAGTGAGGGAGTAAGGTGTGAGTAAGGTGCGAGTATTGTGTGAGTAAGGGTGGGAATAAAGTGTGAGTAAGGTGTGAGTAGTGTGGAAGTAAGGTGTGAGTAAAGTGCGAGTATCATGTGAGTAATGTGTGAGTATTGTGTGAGTAATGTGCATGTGCGAGCGCAGAGACCCTTAAAACTACCCTACTCACAAACACCTACATTAGACTGTTGACGTAACACTTCCTCAGAAATCAAGTCCAGTCAAGATAAATAAGATAAATATTAAAAAAATAATCATGTTTGTGAGGTGTAAACAACTTCATAACGAGCACTGCTTTAATATGTTATTTGCATTCATAGCCTTACGCATCGATATATAAACAGGTGTGAAAGTTAAGTGTATAATTTACAAAATTATCTAAAACGTGGTATGGCAGGTTTTGTCTATTGTATTGGAGGTAATTTAAATGCCTGGCAGCTGTGAACACGTCAGATTTGTTTTCAGAAGCTGATATCATTAATAATTTCTTAAGCAAATCTCAATAATTTCATAACTAACGCGCAATTGAAAGCTTTAAACTTTTTGATGTATTGGTTTTGTGCATTCATTAAAACCGCAACCTTCCCTAAGTCAGCATTTTTAAAAACGGAAAAAATATGAATGAGTTAATAATTTCTAGTAGCGAAAAGGCATAGAACATATACAAAGTCAATTCTTAGATATTAGGTATTGTTAATACGATTCTGCAAATATAGCCATATTCATTATATCTAAGAAAGTGATGGGGTTTCCCCAGACTTAAAAAATACTTTCAACACTTTCCCATCCGAGGACCAAATTTTGAATAATGGAAATGTTGCCCTACTTTGAGAAAGTGCTCAAAATAATGAAAAACAGGGGTGAGTGGTAAGTTCTACAATGAATGGAGCTAAAACAATTTCCAATGTGATAAGAAAAGCAAAGGGAGAATGTAAATATAAATGCAAAGGTTAAAACATTTTAAAAATGGAAATAAATCTTGAAAGAAAAGGTCAGTTGTGCTATACATATTTCTATAGTGTAGTGGTCATCACACTCGCCACTTTGTGGTGGGAGACCAAGGTTCAAATCCTAGTGGAAATAATAGTACAACTTGAAATTATGTAAATACTGCAAACATAGCTAAACATGAACAACTAATTATATACAACTCGTTTCCCATTACTTGGTACATCTTATATAAATATATGTATCCTCGTTCTTAACTGCATTCATACAAGAACAGGCCATTCGAACATCTTGGTAGGCAGTGAGTATTACATTTATGATTTGTGAACTTCAGCTAGAATATGTATGTTTTTAATTATCAAAGTCTTGGTGTTGACCTGTTATGAATGCCTTTTGTCCGTCATAGTAACCACTTCAGTTAAATTTTAAAGGAAAGTTCCATGGTCAAATGCAAGCCAAATTTATGAATAACATCTAATCTTCCAGGGGTTTGAGCTCAAAAGAGGTCAAATTGACTAAATATTCAACAGTCTTCTTATTCAGGCACCGTCTTGCTAGAAGCAAATACTGGAAGGTCCTGAAGACATATTTAAAATTTATGAATATATTGCTACCTCTGAATCATTCATTCCTCCTTGAGAAAGGGTTTATGTTTAGGCTAAAAAAATGTGTTTCAGGCAATATTCCAGAGAAAAATAGGGTTGGTCAGTAAGCAGGCAATTGTTTTTTTTTAATTTAATATTTCCATGGATCAATATATACTTACAGGGTAATAACAAATGTAAGAAAATTAATTTCTATGCATTTCAATGGTTATTATTCTGTCAAAAATGTGGTCAGGATTCCATGACCATTACAGGAAGAAAGTACATGAGATTTTTGCCGGACTATTAAAATGATCTTCATGGATACCATGTAGGTGATAAAATGTTCCCTAAGGTCCACAGGAATATCCGAAGCATATGCAATCTTGTTTTTGGCCTTACTGTAGTTTATATGGGGAAATAACACTTTTGGGTATATTTTGTTTTCTTCCAGGGGAACAAATTCAAAGATGGTTGGAATGACTATCAATTGACTGAAATTGATGGTATGAAAAGTAAGGACCTGGCCCTTCCCTAGGGCCTGGTGAGAGAGGCCAAAGAGGGCAAATTGGCTGAAATTTCAACAATCTTCTTCTTCAGATCCAGATATGCTAGAATCAAACACCCTACATGGATTGAAAGGTCCTAAGTCGCTATAAGGTATATCTGAAATTGTCATTTCATTACCCCCGTGTCATTCATTCCCCCACTATATCATTTGTTTCTGAAAATTGTCATCGATATATACTGATGTCAGACAATTATGTACCCGCCATAAATGACAAATGAATAATATTTGTTGGTTACTCCCAACATGAATTTTTCTCAAGGAATTCTAAAAGCCTTTTTTGGATTATATGAAATTTTAGTTTGTTTTTGTTTGAATTTTACATCACTACAGCAAATAACATAATTGCATTACAACTCAGGTCCGTGTATCTCTTGTATAACTTAGTGAGATCACTGTTGTTTATAGATAATTTCTGTGCTGTAATTGCAATGGTTCTGTTTATATCTATTGCAGCATCTGGCTTCGAAAGATACTGGTACAGTGGTATCGTGCTTAAGGTTCAAAATATGTTCACGATATAAGGCTTTTTTACATTAAAATGTAAATTATGAAATTGTTTTATCATTTGGTTATTTAAAAGGAATAAATATTGCTTCTCCAATATTGGAATATTGAGAAATTGAATGCTGGTTTAGAGTAACAAAATGGGAACCATAATTATATATAATTACTTAATATTGATTTAGAATCATCTTTCATAACTACTTAATACTGATTTAGAATCATCTTTGAGATAATTTTTATTGCGTTTGCATGTCACCTACAGACCAGGTAAAGCTTGTAAATGAGAGATGTTGTAACATCATCAGTTCTTTATTGTTTGTCTGTGTGTACTTAGAAATTACCATGCTCTTTGCAGGTTATGAAAAGATTAATACACTCGTACTAACTGTGATTGCTCCTAGGGACCTGTCACTCCAGCATGGTGACTTTATAACATTGAAATAGTTGAAATCAGTATCCTATAATGAAAAACACCTACTGGCAATCCATAGACAACTACCAAAGTTTTTCCCATGTCTGCTACCACCCAGGAATGCAATCATGCTAGCCCTTTCAAAGGGTCATACATGGCCGAGATATACAACATTGTAATTAGTGAACTATAGTTTGAAGGTTGTTTCAAAAACTTATGTTTCAAAGTAAACATGGACATTTTTAGCTCACCTAACTGAGCTTATGCCATAGTTCGGCGTCCGTCGTCCGTCGTCTGTCGTCCTATTGTCCGGTGTCAACGTTTTACTTTAAACAACATCTTTTCAGTAAACAAAAAGCCTAGGATGATGATATTTGGCAAGTAGCATGGTGTAATCAAGGGCTACCAAGTTTGTTCAAATAAATCAGCTTCATTCATTTTCAAGGTCACAGGGGTCAAATATTTTAAAATATTTGAACGAATTCTTCTGAATAACAAAGAGGCCTAGGGTGATGATATTTGGCCAGTAACATGCCGGGATAAAAGCCTACAAAGTTTGTTTGTTCTTGAATACCCAAGAGGCCTAGGATAACGATATTTGATCAGTATCATGCTGAGATGAAGGGCTACCAAGTTTGTTCAAACGAATGAATGCCACTCATCTATTTTCAAAGTCACGGGGGTCAAATATAAAAAACAACTTTAAACAACTTCTTCTCAATATCCAAGAGGCCTAGTGTGATGATATTTGGTCAGTAACATGCTGGGATAAAGGCCTACAAAGTTTTTTCAAACAAACGACCTTCACCCATTTTTAAGGTTACAGGGGTCAAATATGTTTAAAACCTTTAAACAACTTCTCCTGAATACCCAAGAGGCCTAGGATGGTGATAGTTGGCCAGTATCATGCTTGTATGAAGGGCTATCAAGTTTGTTCAAACAAATAACCTTCATCTATTTTCAAGGTCACAGGGGTCAAATATATTCAAAACCTTTAAACAACTTCTTCTGAATGCCCAAGAGACATAGAATAATGATATTTGACCAGTATTGTGCTCAGTTGAAGGGCTCCCAAGTTTGGTCAAACGAATGAATGACATTCACCCATTTTCAAAGTCACGGGGTCAAATATATTAAAAACCTTTAAACAATTTCTTCTCAATAACCAAGAGGCCTAGGGTGATGATATTTGGCCAGTAACATGCTGGGATGATGGCCTACAAAGTTTGTTCAAACAAATGACCTTCACCCATTTTCAATGTCACAGGGGTCAAATATGTTTAAAACGTTAAAACTACTTCTCATGAATACCCAAGAGGCCTAGAATGATGATATTTGGCAAGTATCATGCTTGTATGAAGCGCTTTCAAGTTTGTTCAAACAAATGATCTTCAACTTTTGTCAAGGTCATATGGGTCAAACATATCAAAAACCTTTAAACAGCTTCCTCTCAATAACCAAAATGCTTAGGATGATGATATTTTGGCCAATAGCATGCTAAGATAAAGGGCTACCAAGTTTGTTCAAACAAATGACCTTCGTCCATTTTTAAAGTCACATGGGTCAAATATGTTTAAAACCTTTAAACCCTTCTTTTCAATAACCAAGAGGCCTAGGATGATGTTATTTGGCCAGTAGCATGCTGAGTTAAAGGGCTATTAAGTTTGTTCAAATGAATGACCTTCGCTCATATTCAAGGTCACAGGGATCAAATATGTTTAACTCTTTAAATGAATTGTTCTGAATATTCAAAAGGTCCAGGGTAATGATATTTGGCCAGAAGCATACTGGGACGGAAGACTATAAACTATGTTCAACTTGATGTCCTTGTTCGATAGATTCTAATGAATCGAACACAGATATTTTGCCTGCAGCTGTATATGTGTCCACTTTTAAGATTACAAGTGTTAGGTTAATACCAGCTGAACGATTAAGGCCCATTGGGCCTCTTGTTTTATTAGCCTGTGGCATTGGGCTTGGCAATTAAGGCAAACATGTAGATTTTCATGAACCGGAAAAAGTACATTGTTTGATAAATTTGTTAGTCCCCGAAGGGTTCTCGAAGGGATATAGGTTTGCACTTCGTTCGTCCGTCCGTCCGAGAAGTTTGTCAGGGACATATCGTTTAAACTATTTCACCTGGAGTAACCATATTTGGTGTACAAGGACATCTTTGGATGGCAGAGTGAAGAGTGCAAGAAGGTCACTTTCACCTCACTTTGTCATATGAGTTGACCTTTGAACTTAACTTTTGAAAAAACTTGGTCCGGGGCATATCTCCTCTATTATTTCACCTGGAGTAACCATATTTTATTTCCAATGACATTTTGGGATGGAGGAGTGCAGAGTACAAGAGTTAGGTCACTGTGACGTATGCCTTGACCTTTGACCTTTACTTTTGAAAATATTTGTACGGGGCATATCCTCTATGCTATTTCACTTGGAGTAACCATCTTGAAGTGAGTGAAGTATGTCACTATGACCTCACTGTGACCTATATGCTTCCTGACATAAGTGTACTGTTTGTGTATAGAAATTCTTACTTGTGACCATAAGGGTCTATGGATTGCCTTGTTAATAAATATTTTCTATGCACAGTAGATCCTATTTCTTTCATTTTGTCTTGAAAATGTTGCCCTAAATGGATCAGGCGATATATTGACAAGGGTGTTAAAATAATAGTAAATTAGTAACATGAAAAAGGCCTACATGGAATATCTGACAGGTTTTATTAATTAAAATTTATTTTTTTCAAACTACCAATCATTTCATTTTCATGGAAGATTATTCAGCGCACGTATGTCCTAAGGAGGGATTCTGTTCGTTTTGTGTCCTTAAAGTTCTTAGCATGGGCGCCGCGGGCGCCCGAGATCTACACTAATCATCACAAAGGTTACTGAACTATGTACACTCGCTTATAGGCAGTGCCTATTAAGTAAAGTTTCTTCTAATATCTATATAATACGCTCTCCTTATATGGCACGAATAACGGAATAAACATACCGACAAAAAAAAATATCTTAATAATATCAAGGATGAATCTCCATCAGATAAAAAAATCGAATATGTCTGGTCCCTTTGTACTTTTCGACCATAACAGGAATTTCACAAAACAAACAGTCTGGATATTTATATGATTATATGCTGTGGGTGATATGTGGACATTTGATGGTGGTATTGTTCACAAAGATACATGTTAGTATTAAACATAAGATAAAAAAAGAATAGATAAAATCTCATAGTAATATGATCAGGGATTTATGATATTCTTAAAATATGTATCATCTATGAAAATCTTACACATTTAATACTAGCATGGATAAAGTAAAGTTATGCCTTTGTCCCATTTGTCTTTTTATCATGTTATGTACTTTTGCCTGGCATTTAAAATGTAAATGTTCAGGTCCTCCGCTAGAATCTATTTTAAGACAATATTTATTGCTCTGGTAATGTACATATAAAGTTGAAAAACAAACTGTCTTTACTTTTAACTTAGAGAATACTCGAACCCTACATAAAATCCACGACAGCGCTATCAAGAAGGAAATAGCGAAGATGCTGTTACATTTTAAGCCTATGCAAGGAGTAGCGTTTATGGGTGCTACAAACATCACTAAGTTTGTATTTAATCAGACTGGACTGACTCCCATGACTACGAAAACATGCCCTTTACAATATTTACCGGTCCGACTGCCTGCGGACAATACATGTAGATTATATGTTTTTTTAAATGCCTTTAAAGTGTTCGATATCCTGTAATCAAGGGATCAAAACTATACAGCTGCCATTGACAACATTAGTTAAGTACTATTCCCAGAGACATATACTGCAGGGACTAGAGCCTTTCATTCTTAGAGAACTTAAAGATACAACGATATATACTGATTTGAGAATGAGAGCCTACTTTGCCGGTAATTGATAGTAAAGGTCATTGTTCAAAGAGAAAGAGGAAATATGTTATCGCAACAAAATATTTAAAGTATCAAATGTACATTCGCTCTCTTGACTACACTGTCTTTCTTCAGTCCTAACCGTTGTTTATACATTTTGATTGAATGCACACATACAGTGTACTTCCATTCATGACACATAATAGAAAAAGCCATGCTGTGATTGAAAAAAAACCAATTTCAATGTCAACCATTACACAATATTATTACAAACTGGTAATACTATTATGATAATGCACGTCACTTGTAATGCATATTGACAATGGAGTTTTCATATATGTAATCATAGTAATCATAATAATCTTCCATCACTGGAAATCTCGATAGAGATTGCCGCGATGCCTCTTCCTTTGCTTTATTCGCGTTAACTTTAAACGCCTATGTGTGCTTCATTTCACTTCACTTCCTAAAGTACATGTCGCTGTCCGCTACTTGTTTTAGTTCACATAATTTCAAATAAAATTTCATGTACACACTTGCATATAACTATAGTATTAAGATATTAGTTTACATTTTTGGATTCCGGTTGGAATGTCGATATCCGACAACAACATATGTTTCTATAGGGAATTTATAAATGTGATCTCCCGTTCTTCTATTATTCTAACGCTAACATGTATTCTGTGTAGATAGATGAACGATGCTGCTCATTTGTTATGTTCAATAATCATACCGATAGTGTAATATGAAAAGATAAAGTAAAACAGCACTTCAGTATCATTATCTCATTATGTTCCACCACTCCTAAAGCATTGGGTAAACATGCCAATACATTGATAATTTGTTTATTTAATCCGTATGTAGGTAACAGCTGTGACGTGATCTCATTAGTCTTTTGATCTTTTTTCATTATGACCTAACGATTCATGTCAATATTTCCGTGATCGGAAACAAAAATCATGCATTTCCAACGGATTCCAAGAGATAAAAGATAAACGGGTTTAGAGCTTTGGAACTCAAATAAGTGGATACCTACTGTCATCAATTTACGCCTACAAATGATCTAAACTCGAATGATTAGGTAACCACTTTAACAATGCACATCTATATTATTATTAACTTTATTAATTAGGTACCACCTGACATTAATGAACATCACCACATGTCATATCAAATTGTCGACCGTTCTGAAAGTAGCAGGTTTTTTTCCAAACAACTAAGGTTCCGTTTATAAATAAATCGAACACAATCTCTTAAAACATAATTTGTTTTCGATAATTCCTCATGGAGTAGGAGTACCAATACTTCTGTAACTCATTTCGAGAGCTATTTTCAATGTCCTCTTCTCCGTGTGATTTCGTGACGTCATCGACAGCTGTTCCAGCATCCTTATTCCAATAAGTTTATCTTGTTGACAGAAAACGGGGCGAAAGGAATTAATTCCGCAGTGAAATCGGTTCATTTTGGCTTTCTATAACTGTTTGATATGGAGATTTAACCGATGGGGATTGATTTAGTTACAAGACCACTCAATACAGTCACCACCAACACGGTGCTGAGGGTGCATAGGGATAGGACAATACTGAGGTTTAAAAAGATATAAAACACACGATACAGGGATTGTCTCGGCATCATGCAAAAACGCTAAAAAATAAATAGTAAATATTAAAAAACTTTTTTTTGCTTCCATATGACACATATTGATTGCAATTGATGTGCTATACTGCTTTGTTTGTTTTGACCTACATATTGATATTTAATGCGACCAACCGCAAGTCGTTAAACATAAAATGAAATTTGCTAAATATGTGAACGTTTGTCTATTTAATTTCAGATTTTACACATCCGACCGTTTAACTGTGGCTACACCATTCCAGAGCCTCGGCATTTTTCTTTGACAAGTGCTCATAATTCAGTGTGGCCAAAATTGCTTATAGATTTGTTATTTCCACATTGTATGTAGCGTTAGTTGGCCGACTGAGCAGGCGCAGTGCCATTTTTGTCAGTGACGACTGCTGTCATCTCCGATACACTTGCAGTAAAGTCTATCGTGTTGACGTAAGGACAAAACAGTGAAGTCTATCGTGTTGACGTAAGTACAACACAGTGAAGTCTATCGTGTTGACGTAAGGACAAAACAGTGAAGTCTATCGTGTTGACGTAAGTACAAAACAGTGAAGTCTATCGTGTTGACGTAAGGACAAAACAGTGAAGTCTATCGTGTTGACGTAAGTACAAAGCTCCTTTATAGTAGTGCAGTTATATTGTGAAGTGTTGTATTTTTAAAGTCAAGATTTTGTGTTATGTTATTCAGGCTATATTTACGTCTTTGTTTGAAAGTTGCTTCCGCTAAGATGTATTGTTGCGATAATATTTTGCTGTAGATGACAGACATAAACGTGATTATAAACTTATTTTGATATATTTTATAAATCTCCACACACCTATGATCGTGTGACAGTGTTGTCTTAGAACAATACATTTGTCACATAGTCTTATATAATTCCTATGTATCTATAACGTGCCACGCTTAAATACGTATAAAATGAAGTGCGTTACAATGTACTAGTTATACCTTTATTAAATCTGTCTGTGCCGATTTAAATGTGTTTACACATAACCACTGTTTTATCATTAAATCGAAATCAAAATAACAGTGAAAAATCATATTTATTTTTAAGTGAGTGAGTTTAATTTATATATACACCATTCTATGTGATGTAAATTGTTAATAATAATAACGAAGGGGTCTTAACCAAAACAAAATTGAGTAGTCGTTTTACCATGACCGATGTGCATTGCTGTATGTACTGTATATATGGAGCTAGCAAATTAGTCGTCAAAAACTGAGGAACCGTGGATGCGAGACGCGTGAAACTGATAGCGTTTGAAGTTCGTTACAAATGTATGAAATGTTTATGTGTGCTGTGACTCATTTCAGTAGGTCTGTAACATATGTGTCAGTAGGTCTATAGAATATGTGTATTTCAGACATTTGTAACGAACCCATGTTGATCAGTGCAGTGTAACAGACGATATTTCTGATAAATTGCATGAGCGTTAAAATTGTTTCCATTGCCGGCATTGGTGATTTCAACCGATGTGCATTTTGTACGATATTGCAGACCTTGGTCTTGTTTTCGTTGTAATAAAAGTGTTTTTATTTTTTATTTTTATTTTGCACATAAATTTGCAATGACATTGTCAAATCTCACAATTCCCAGCGATATTTCAGCAGCCGTCATGTTTATTTATATTGAATATTGTAGTTCCGGTCAGTGTTGTATTAATACGCTAAGAATTGTGTCTCGTGATGCATGGTAATTAAAGTCCCATCAACGACACAGCTTTCAAAGAGGCTATATAGTGACAATGCCATGCGAATGTAAATATAGATGTATGATGATCCATGGAAGGTCGTATTCGTCTGACCATGCAGGCTGTAGTTATGCCTCCAGGGCCTTTGCATTTGCAACACGAGATCATAATTAAGCGTGGACAAAATTGAATACATCTTTTTTTTTAATTTCCGTATGGTACATGGCGTTTGTCGTCCGAACGAGCAGGCATATTGCCATTTGTTTATGCAAAGACTTCTCGGTTATACACTTGCGGTCGATGCTTTCGTTTTGACGTAAGTAGACTCCTCTTTTATACAGTGTTTGTATACTAGTTTGGCGAATAAATAATATGCATATATGATACCGCTTAACTGGCAATCATTTATATGTTGTAAATCTATATATGCTAGACACTAACATGCTTTTTCTATCTGTTGTTTACATTTAGATTAGTATTCGATCTGCATGAGATATACATTTCAAAACATACGAGTATATGACAGTGTGGTCTTAAAATAAGACATTTGACTAAGATTACCTCAAAAAACTACTCTAGCTATTTGTGATTTTTTTTTTTAATCATACACATTTATTATCTATCATTATTTTGTTTCGGATTTTTATTTTTGCTTATAACAACAAGTGCATCTTCTTGGCATGATTTATTATAAACATAGTAATTAATTATGTATGAAATGTTTACACCTGCAGGTAAATGAGATTAAGGCCGCTATCTATTACCGCTGGAAACTCGGAAAGTTAACATTGGGATCAGGCAAATCTACTTCAGTAGATGTCAAATTAGGACAAACATGTAAAATTATTAATTACTTCCGTACCGTGCACACCTTATATCGCTAACTGACCAGTCTAAACTTATTTCAGAGGACTTCAGGCTCCGTGTCACTCACCGTGTATATCTTAAGTTTTTCATCTCACGTAGATGTTGTGTTCGTGTAAACAATTGTTGACGTGGTACATGTACTTGGATTCCTGGTCGATGTTTGTTGGAAATTCATGCGAAACAGATACCAAGTGGCGTTACGTTGGGTTCTAGGTTAATTTACCATTACTAAATAAGTTTTCCTGACTTTCTGTTCATTCTTTTTGATGTAATTTGACACACATGTAGACTCCTTTGAATATAATTTTCCGTTTCATTGAATTTCAGTTATAATAAATGTTTTGGCCGAAACAGTTTATACGGCAAACTGTAACATTGTGTGTTCGGGAATGACATAAAAAGTATCCTTGTATTGATGGTTAAAAATGATATCTGAATAACACGAACAGATTAAATTGTATCACTATTATTTATAGACGTACATATTAGTTCTCCAGTTTTGTGCCACATATTATCAAAATCGGAAGAAAAGCAAAGTAAGAAAAACTTATTGAAAAAAAAGGTGATGTAGTCTCGTGAAAGACTAATATCACGTCACTGTACAAGTAATTTACATATGTTTTAAACGGCTGGATGACATGTTGTAAAGAAAGCAAGTATTTAATTCACTATGACATCACGGATTTCCATCTCCTATATACGTACATGTATGTAAGATACAAATGTCACTTGTGGTACAGCCATGTAGTTCGGGAACTACATTTTTTCGGTCATACATGTAGCTAAGAAATGAACAAAAAACTGTTTCAGTTTAAAATATTTACATGCAGGTGTAAACATTTATACATGATAAATAACTATTTTATATAATAAACCATGCTACCAAAATGCACTCGTTGTCATACGGAAAACAAAAAACCCAAACAAAAGTGGTGACTTTCTTAAACATGAGATCCTCTCGATCCCTTATTTGTAATTATTTGGTCAGTGGAGGAATACCCATCGTCAAAATAAGGTCGGTAATTGACATAGCTCTATGGGAAAATGTTCTTAAATAAGCTTGTTTTTTTAGTTTACAAATAAACCTTCGGTATAATGTATTGCTGTTCATTCTTAAAATGTACTCGATTAACGTGTAAGGTGTATGCGTTTTCAATGTCAGTGTCGGGTTTTGTCAAAATAGCAGATAAATACTGCATCTTTTGAGGATATGGGAATTCTACCATCGAATGCTGATTTTAGAGTCCGAACCTCAGGAAGCCTTCGTTTGATTTCTGACAAACAATACAAGAAACAACTTTTGTTTATGATTGCTCTTCAAAGACATGTTTGTGAGGATTTCAATTCGCAAGAAGAATAACGACCTCCATACAAAGTATGTTTTTGTTGTGACTGAATATATGTTCGAGATAAAATTTAATTCGTGATGATCTCTACATGCGATTAAACGCGAACATAAATCCCACGAAATGTAAGGGGTTATCTGTAAATTACATTATACATGTAAGATACTAATCATGCCAAATTTCAAACCTGACAATATTTACACCTAGCTGTATTTGCATTTCGTAGTTTGAGCAGCAATCAGCCGAGTGACCTGTTCAATGTTTATGAATTTCATATACATTAGAAAAAAATGCAAACTAGTAAATTATTTTACTGCCAAGATTACCGTACTATCTTGATGTGTTATCGACGGTGTCTTTGTAATGGTTCGTGCGTTGGTTGTTTAATACAGCTACAGTTTAATGGCTACATGTTGTAATAATGCAATGCCACTTTAGCTGTATATTATACAATTTATTGTAACATTGATAGATATAGTTACTCTTCACATATTTTCACTTGTTAAGCAGTAGGGTGGACGAGAATATTACAAGTTTCCTATTACAGATTTTCAAACCTGTCGTAATTTTTACTCGTTTACGACCTTATAACCGTTGAACGTGTATGTCCGCTCAGAAACTTGTATTGCATAGATATTGTTGATATAATAAAGCATTGCAAGACATATTATAGTAACAAAACAAGTATATCATGTGTGTCACTTGCCCATTGGAGACGCATTTAACCCACAGACTCACATATATTTTATATTTACTCACCAGTTCATCAATTGCTTTCGAAACATGACAATAACCAGCAAGCATGTGGCGCAATGTGTTCATAAGAAAATGTAATTTGTTGTCATAATAAGCGTAAGTCGTTACAGCTTACAGGCAGCTTTCAGTTTTCAAAATGTCATTTAAATCTAAATTAGAATGTTGAAAATAGTTTTGAATACAAAATTGTTAAAAAAAACATCGGTTTAAATATATAAATAATATTTGAAATGTAGCATTTTTCACATTAAATCACCAACATGACCTGCGGCCATGGTGGATTGTTAACGGCGTTTATGTTGATCAACCAAACCAGATATTGTAACTAATCTTCTGACTTTTTGTAATAATACTTTATCATTATACATTTTTATAAATACTCTGATCGAATTTTCTAATGTAATATTATATATATATATACATATTCAAATAGTAAAACAATATATTGACTGTATTTAAATATGGTCATTACTCTTTTCAGAAAGCTTTGCAATATGATTTTTATAATCTATAATTATGCTTTTTATCGTTACAAAAACCTATTTACATAAAGTCAAGTCGTTTTCGATAACTACCATATTTGTATATATTCATTCATCAGGTTATATACCACAATGGTACGTAAAGGATTGCATAAAGTATTAAACAAATGGCCACCGTGTTGTTTTGCAATGGTTCATTTTTTATCGGAAATATGCAATGTATTCATTGCACCATTGAAATTTAACATTTTATGTCAAACAAAGATATGACAATACGTCAAATGAAACCAGGATGTTCCCTATAATGATAATCATTAATAAAAATGATCCGTATACAAAAACAGTATGGGCATTATATTTCACAACACATATTGCAGTAATGATTTGCATTGTATTTGCATGTCACTTTTGAATATATATCTTATATACTAGTATACCGAAGTCTTTTTTATTCAGTATCTTGTATCTTATATGAATAAAACATTCCTAAATATGAAATATTGAAAAACCTGTTATTTTTTATAATTATCGTTCTCGCCAAACACTATTCTTTCTAAATATATTTGATATGTTATACAAATGGACGTTTGCAATTTTCAATTCGGTCGTTTTTTATCGGGATTTTGTATCAATGACATATGTTACCCTTTTTGTTATGTTAAGCGAAGGTTATCTGTGACAGAATACGATCACTATTTATAAAAAAAAAACATAATTTTTATAAAAAACACAATTTAAAAATGCATGATTAACAAATATCAGAATTAATTCAAAGACTATTTATTGCAACAGGTTTTCGTCACTAAATAGTATACACCCATTAAGAATCAGTAGACAACCATGGCTTTCGAGCTGTTCCAGAAGATCCGCGAAAGATGTCGTTCGGACAGTCTAGAGAGAATACTTACTCTAGACCACCAGCGGTCTAGTACAGTACCACAAAACCTCAAGGGAGGTAGTTCACAGCATCCCAAGGGAGACGACCCCCAACAGCACAAAGAGGACCATTCACATCATCAGAAAAGGAACAACGCAGCTGGTGAGGAGGGAGGGAAGTTGCTATCCTCTAAGTATTGTCCTAACACTGATGTCACACCGGATTGGGCGGAGTTTGAAGGATGTTTTGCTCTTGGTTAGTGTAACTTTCTATTGCATAACTATGCTTAAGTCTTAGTTTTACGAATACCCTTATGTCATATCACTTTAATGCCGGATACATCAGGAATGATTGGGCTTGTTTTGTTCAAACTTTAACATCCTCATATCAGCTTAGGTCAATGAATGTTCAAGGATGACGTTGTCAATAAAGGGCGACTTTACAGTTCCATCTCACTGAAATCTCATAACCTTGACACGGAAGCATGTGACTCCAGCTGGTCACATTATACTGCCAAAGGGCTTACCCGTCCTTACACATGTACTTCCACCAATTTATAGCTGAAAGCAATAGGTAAATAGTTTTGAACTTAGGTTTTCGTCGTTCAGGGAACAGAACCTATATATTTCCAAATGTGGGAAAATACCAAATAAGGCGTTAGGAAACAAAAGGAAATATGCATGTAGGGAAAAATAGACTCCACGTGTTGGATATTCTTTTCTTAATCTTCTTTCAAAATCAACTTAAAGACATAAGAGATTAATTTTAGATGACGACATAGCCAATTTAGCAATAAGGAGAGCATACAAAAGAGTCACGTAGCCATGGTAAGTATGCGATATAAAGCATTCGAAATTTTATACATATGTTATCATCGCTAGTTGAAAACCAAATTTTTAATTTTGTTTTTAATTAATGTGAAGTAGAAACTTCGCGCGCAAATAAGTAGACTAAAATCCGTTTGATACGATTAATGTACAATGAAAAAGCAGCAACCCATGTATATCAATAAGAACATATTTACATTTTTAAACGGTATTTGTTTATGGTAAAAAT
The DNA here is from genome assembly GCF_002113885.1 of Mizuhopecten yessoensis. Classification (NCBI taxonomy): domain Eukaryota; kingdom Metazoa; phylum Mollusca; class Bivalvia; order Pectinida; family Pectinidae; genus Mizuhopecten; species Mizuhopecten yessoensis. The sequence goes on from NW_018407615.1 coordinate 1,178,868, forward strand.
TATCTCATCACCGTCTTATAATGTATACCATCGATAGATATAGCTATGACGCGTCGGTTAATTTTCAGACTAACTAGCATTGGTCAATACATGCTTTAAATAAATACCAAACTTGTACTGCTACCAGGTACCAATTTATGGTTTGCTAATTTTATGAGTAAGGGTCTCTAAAAATGTTTGTTATCCTGATTAATACGATATAAAAATCATATTACTTTCCTATCATTTATCTTCTAGAACCTGTTATTAAAGGCACAACATACATTTCACACCAGTATGATAAAAATGTCAGTTTTTAGCAAACGTGACGACTTAATTTCACAATCCGTTATTCTGAAGTAATATTCATGTGCCAATATCCCTTGTTAAGATGATTTGAATTTATATTTCGCAGTTTGATCAGAAATATTTAGTTGTAAACCATACTTTGAACTTTATTTCGTCCTCAGACATGATGACAGTAGACGGTAAGACAAAGCTAAAGAGAAGTTTCTTCGCCGAACTGCTGGACATACTGCTCCAGCACGTGTCTGTGTCAGAAAGTCGCACCCACAAGGTCCTGGATTTCCACCACCCGCATCAGCTTCAAGAGATGATGGGGCACTGTATCGAGCTGGACGAAAATGGACGAGACTTGGAACAGATTTTGAGTGATTGTAAAGAAACACTCAAATACTGCATCAGAACAGGTAGTGTCCTTGTCGCTTATATCTCAATGGTGGAAGCGAGAAATAAGCTGAACAAGCTTTTTTATTATAGAAATCCCTTAATTTAATACCTTTATGTTTTGTTATAAGTATCTCATAAAACCATATCCCAGAAAAAGTATTCTTAAATCCTTTGTTAAAACACTGCAGGAACCAAAACCGATCCGTACCACCAGTTACAAGATGTTTTGGTACTTATGTTTCCTCTTTTCGTTCTCACGTTGTGTTTATTCTTTTCCTATCGTTCAGTAATGAAAAGCCAAATATCCGTGGGAAACTAAACTTTCACAAGTAGTTTATTTCATATTCAATATTATTTGGGCAACGTTTTATAAAGGACACCCGAGATTTCTTAACCAGCTCTCCACTGGCATGGATATGATTGGTATAGCAGGCGAATGGCTCACTGCAGTGGCCAACACAAACATGTAAGTTGAACAGGAAATCTGTATTTCTTTTTGACATTTTACAATAATTGGTCAATGTTGTTATATAAAGCAACCACGTTTATATTGTACTAACAGTTATCAAAAGTAATAGTTTAAAGAAAAATATACGTGTTGTACATATCATATGACGAACACTCTGAATAACAGCCAGTGTGTCTTCAATTGATAACTCAAAAGCTGAGTTGTTCCGATGATCTGAAATGTAATAACATCGAAATATCAAAACAGGTTCACCTACGAAGTTGCGCCTGTATTCACACTAATGGAAGAAGTTCTTCTCCGCAAAATGCTCAGCTTTGTTGGTTGGAAGGATGGCGATGGAATATTTGCACCAGGTATATAGGAAAAATACTAATACTAGCTAAACAACACGATAAGTCGATGAAATTTAGTGTTATATGATAATAGTTGGTGCATAACTTCAAGGGTGTCACGTTTACTGGCTATCATATTCAAGTGAGGAAGTGTTTGGTGTTTTAATGGCTCTGTGTTCCATGTTTCAAATGGTATGTTCTCACTGGCTTGCTGTTATTTATTTTCGGCCGCGGTCGAGTTGCATGAAACGTAAATGTCAAACATTTATCTGGTTAAATATACAGTTATTATTATCTCCTCATCCTACTTCCTGGTCTTATAATGTATACTCTGTACGAACAGTTTGGGAACATTGTGTGCTGAAAAAAAATGATAAAAGTGTGTGCCTAATCGTTTTTCACAATACAACAAAGTTATCCTATACCAGAATGTTTCAATAAACGCTAGATTATATTTGTTAGCGAAAAATATGATAAACGTCCGCTGTTGTAGATCTTTTTTTTCACTTTCCGTAGCACTGGATGTCACGCCTTCACTTATGACTGTTTTTAATTGATGAAATTATTTTATAGGGGGAGCTATTTCCAACCTGTATGGCATGTTGGCGGCTCGTCATACCAGGTTTCCTGATATAAAAACTAAAGGTCTTGTCGGCCTGCCACATATGGTTGTGTTTACGTCATCTCACGTAAGTTAGAGGTGGTGCAACATATGAAACTTCAAATACCTATTGCTGTCCATTGAGAGGGTTGATGTATATTTTCTCTTTAAATGTTTTCTTTGAAAATTTTAGACTTTAATAAGAATCGACCCGATGTGTACCGTTCCATGATCGTTAGTGGAGACTCAAACATTGGTTAACTGTCTAAGATTCCCTTGCGTCCTCTTCTTGTGGACAAAGAAAAACGTTCTGCTGCCCTAATCATAATACTTGGGATCTCTATCATCTTCCTTACCTACTATATCTTGTCAGCAATGTCTGACTACGCAACTCCTGTGATCGGGTTGGGTGTGTCAATTTACAATAATTTCACTTCAAGACGACACTGTAAACGGGCGTTGAAAGGCCCCAGCTTCTGTGGTTACTGTCCTCGTAAAAACACTTAGCTGTATCAATTATAAAAGATACAAAGCCATCAACAAACAAAACGTAATGAATTTCATTATGATCACGTTAACATTTGTATAACACGATAAGTACTATCATGTTTCTTTCATGTAAAACAGAGTCATTTCTCGATGAAGAAATCTGCCAGTTTACTTGGTCTGGGAACCGAGGCTGTCGTGTATGTTGATTGTGATTGCAAGTAAGTTGTATATCCTGGTCATCCCGTTAGTCTGATATCTGTGATACCTGTATACTTATCTCGGTGGGGCGGTATACAAATCAGGCCAGGACTGCGGAGTAGTGCCATGTGCCATTCCAACTGCCTCTCTTTATCCTTTCACCATAATTTTAACATTATATATCGGAACCATCAACCTTAATTTAATGAAAACAGCATCAATCATTTGTTTACATTAAGGCCAAGATTGTTACTATGAGCGAAATAATATTTTCACTTCACGAATGTTTTGTGCATATACTTTCAATTGAGTATATGGCTTTCTTTGTGAAACAATAATTTCCAACAAACATGTAAAAACTATATTTACCCAGCATACTGAACAAAAAAAGAAACGCACAAAGTGTACAATTAACCGTCTCAGTACACGTCTCCGTGCTACTGGGTTGGTTTCCGATCGTCCCAGGAGCGGTCGTCCGCGTGTAACGACCGCACGACAAGACAGGGCGATTCGATTGTCGCACTTGCGCAACACATTCAAGACTGATGTAGAGACTGCGTCGCATACCTAATGTACTCATGGCAGACCCATTAGTCCTCAAACTGCTAGGAACCGCTTGCGTGCCGAGAGAATCATTGCGCGCCGACCTTATATCGGGCCACCTGTGACACCACGGAGGCGGCAAGTGACTCTTGACTGGATGCGCAGACATGGCCCGAATAGGTTAGGGATGCGTCGATGGAGGCGTGTGATGTTCACCGACTAGTCTAGATTCTGTCTGCATCACTCAGACGGAAGAAAAAGGGTATATCGCAAACGCGATGAGCGTTTCGCCGACGCATGAGAGGTTGAACGCTATATAGTCGGTGGGGCTTCTGTAATCCCCCTTAGTGGTCCTGGATCCAAACCGCAATGCCGTTCGATACAGAGACCAGATCCTCCAACCACATGTCGTTCCACTTCTCAGACGTCATAACCTAATTTTCCAGCAAGACAATGCTCGACCGCATGTGGCCAGAGTCTGTCGTGATTTTCTCACGGCAAACAATGTTCAGCCTCTGGAATGGCCCCATATAGCTCCGACATGTCTCCCATTGAGCATCTGTGGGATGAGCTGGACAGGCGTATTAGAAAACGTAAAAAAAACCCAACTAACCGCGCCCAGTTGATCCCACCATTAGCACAAAAATGGAACAACATTCCCTTAAGGCGAATAGATGTTTTCATGAATTCAATGCATAGGAGAATCCGTGCAGGGATTCGTGCAAAAGATGCCCACACCAGGTACTGAAGTGTCACTTTGTTTTTCGCGGGTATCCAACTTTGAGTAACTACTGATGACACGAGTGACGTCACATAGACTTTTCTTCTACAGTATTGGAAAGAGTAGACTTCTTCCTTCATATTGATATAACATTTTGTACAAATTTCCCAAAATATCATAGGCTATTGATTGCATAATTTAATTGTGCGTTTCTTTTTTTGTTCAGTATACATGGCCATACAGTGTTGCCCATGTTCGCCAGTCCGTCGTCTGTTCTTTTGCGGACATCTTTGGTACGATGAGATGTGATGAATTCAAATGTATTTACATTGGCTCTGCAGTTTTATTACACACTACGTTCAACGTATCGTCCGAGTCAAGATCGTTTATAAACAAAAACACGATACGCAACAGTGCTTGCAACACTTTAGAACTCTACTTCTTTAACTTTAGAAGGTGCTATCTGGAGCTGTTTACATGTTTCAGCATGATGTATTGTCAAATCGTGTTAATAAAACTTGTTTGCCATATTAATTACCTGGTTTAATAAAATTATTTTTGTTACACTTCGACTTACCGTTGGAATCAGTGAAACCATTTCTGTTCAAGCCACGTTCCTTATTCCGTTGAAAAAACTAATCAAGTTACACATTTTCTCAATGATTTGGATAAATTCTGTTGACTTAAAACTGAAAATATTGCATGTAACTCATATACGTCTGTTCCATTCATAAGTCATCCTGCAGTTTACAACCTCAGAAGATAGTGTTAAACAAACTGACAATGATAGTGACATCTCATAATAGTCATATGGCTTGTTCAATGTCATAGTAAGTCGAAATTTCCACTATCAAAGTAACATGAGATTGTTTACATATTTGTACATGGATGTCATATTCACGTAGTTTAAACATCAACATACTGTTTTGCAGTGGGCGCATGCTCCCTGAGGACCTTATGAGGAGGATTGATCTTGCTCTGGCTAAAGGTGAAGTACCTCTCATGGTTAACGCCACGTGTGGTACCACTGTGTTTGGTGCATTTGACCCTATTATTGACATCGCCACCATATGCAAGACCCACAATATCTGGCTTCATGTCGATGTAAGCTTTTATAATTCGTTTAGTTTTGTCCAATGCAATATCTTTTATTCATTAAATATTCCTAAAGGAATATCAGAATACATAACAGTTGAATATGTCAATTATTCTATATTTGAATGCTTTGAGCAGTGTGCAAAAATGTCTTCGGATTACTGCATTTAAGTCAAATACATGTATTGACAGGGTGCTTGGGGAGGATCCGTATTGCTTTCTGAGAGACATCGACACTTGTTAGCTGGCATTTCGAGGTAAGAGTACCAGTGCTGAAAAGCCCCTCGAGTTGCTTTTTAATTCCTATTTTGGTAGTGCAATAATTCATTCTTCTTTTGGAAATTCGTTTAGAATTACTACCACTACCGACTAACATATTTACAGATCTATATCTCATTTATTTATTTATCAATTGTGCAGCTAATATATTTCCATCGCCCATTGGACATTAGTTAGACATGCTGATAATTTCGTAAGGACTGTATGTAAATAGTTTAATATTAATTCCTCGAGCTGGTATGAACTTCTTAGGCTTACGTGCCATTTCCTAGAAGCGCTTTATTTGTTCTTACATAAAAAACACGTTGTCATCGAATTCGGCGTGGTCTCTGATATCGTTTGGTCCATGTGTATCGTGATACAAACATTAATATTGTTGATTTAAAAAGAAAAATCAATACTAAAATTTTAACATAATTATTTATCAGTTATGGTATGAGTAGAATGGTAACGCTATGTCTTTTACATTTACCAGTGCTAACTCTATGACATGGAATCCGCACAAGATGATGGGAGCACCTCTCCAGTGTTCAGCGATCCTTCTCCGTCAGAAGGTATAATTTGTGTGTAACGCCTCACGTATCACTGTATAGACGCGCTTAACGCGTTGCGTTTGATGCCATCACGATTGTAAAAACCCAGTAAACATATTGTGTAGGTAAGCTTTTATTATTATTGTAAATCACATTAATGTAATCATCTCTTTCACTTTTATAACATCATACTAGTATGTATTATGTGTACTGTTCGTTCATTTAGGTCTTAGTACATGCTTCTATAGTTCGTTATTAGAAATAGTATTAGTTCAGTTCAAGCTGTGGTTGGTGAGTTTACTACGTAACCTCTTACTGCTCTTACATTTAAGGGTATCCTGCATGACGTGAACGCACTGGGCGCTTCCTACCTATATCAGAATGATAAGCATTATGACGTCACGTATGACACCGGTGATAAGGCTATACAATGTGGACGTCATAATGACGTGTTTAAGCTCTGGCTGATGTGGAGGGCTAAGGTTAGAAACAATTACTATGATTTTTTTACAAACATTCTGAATTTACTCGCAACAAGTGATTGGGTTCTATGGAGCATTTTCGGTTATATAAGTATCTTTTATAGATCGACCCATTTCGTCTTAATGTGCAAACATAATATCAGGAAAATCTTAATAAAGACTGACAAGTCTGTATTAACTTATTTGTTAAACCACTCTGTTTTAATAATTAATAGTTTAGACCAATATGGAAAGCCAGCTTTTTGGTCCTTAACATTGCCAATATGGCATAAAGGGGCAGAACAGCTGTGTGCTGCAGCGTAATTCATAATTGGCTTGCTGTATCTATTACCATATTGTAATCTTTCATCTTTCAGGGAGATATGGGATTTGAAAGTCAGATTGACAAAAACTTCAGGCTCGCCAGGTATCTTCTGAACAGAATACGTGAGAGACCAAACTTCAAACTCGTCAATAACGAGGCAAGCACAATTATGTCACTTGATATTCCAGAAAAGCCTATAAATAGTATGTTCTCCATAAGCTTTAACTTTTTTTTAAATGTTGAGTGAACTTTCATTCTACATAATCGATAAAATTTGCATCATGTTCATCAGCTTCATGTATCGCATTTGAAAAAAATAATCTTGTTCTTTGATATCAGCAACTCTTTTAATCAACAGTCAGTCAAACAAAACTACATATTGGCCTGAAATATCACCAAAAAAATCTTATGTGACAAATGATCGTTTAACCATCCATATTCCCCGCCAGTATAATACATAATACGAAACTATCTCCGCCGCTGTTTTATCATGACAGCGACCTTAAGTACACAACATAATATACATAGTACTTCTTTGAGTGGGCAATTAACACGGGTCTTAAATGGATTTAACCGGTGAAGAGCGAAAGATTGATTTGGGGAAAGTTGCATGGTATACAGTATCGGCTATATTTGCAATGAATGTAGAAATCACCATCAAATGTATTTGGTATTCATGTTATGATATGACTGCTTTCATATCGGACCTCAGATTGACCATCCATCGGCTTGTATCAGGCCTGTGTGCTTTCGACACCTATATATGTTATTGATAGCTACGAAAAATGTAGGGTTTGATATGAAAACAGTCGTAAAATATCCCTGATCAAACATTGATTTTCAATGGCAGATATTTGTCATCAGTCAAAGCTCAAGCCAGAATTTCATAGTTCATATTTTAATATCAATTTTTCCTCATTATATTCGTACAGATGCAAGGACCAAATGTGTGTTTCTGGTATATTCCCGAGAGTTTAGCGTGTGAAGAGGACACCGATAGATACCAGGTTGAGCTAGGAAAGGTACTTGTTCATAAATTCACATATATATATATATATATATATATATATATAAAATAAAAGCTCATACTGTGTACTATACAGTTAGTGGTGAGTAAACGACAAAGTATTTAATTGTGTAGTATTCAATCAATTGAATAAGGTAATATAAAGCTAGAGTAATGTACAACAAAACGTAAGACACATGTCTATATTATAATAGGTTATCAAAGACATACTTTGTTCCCAAATTATCATGATATTTGGTAATAATATATTATGCAGCACATGTTAGAACATGGTAAATCGTAAGTGTTTAACGAAATTCTGTTATCACAGGTGGCTCCTAAGCTGAAGGCTGCAATGATGGAGAAGGGCAGTATGATGTTAGCCTACCAACCATTACTCGACTTGCCAAACTTTTTCCGTGTGGCAATCTCAAACCCGGTCCTCCAAGAGTCTGATCTGGACTTCGTTATAAATGAGCTTGAACTTTTGGCTAAAATAATATGATAATTGTCACATCCTTCCAGTCATTATGTTAAAAGTGTTGTGGTACATGCATATAAAAACAATGGTGACGGGAAAGCATGTGAAACATGTGAAAGTCCAGAGAAGTGTACAGTATCACTATAACCAGTAAATGAATTAGTTTTTGTCTTAAAGCTTTAATACCCGCAATACATGAAGTCATACCGTACGGATTATAACAAATGTGAGTCAACTGTAGTTCATCTTATAGGAACACATACAATTAATTCATTCCGACAGGTTTATTTACAGTTTATATTGGATATCGATACACATTATATGAAGGATAGGTAATGCAATAGTATAAATGTGATCATAGAAGACATGTCACATTACCGCGCAGGTAAAAACAATATTGGATGTATTGCAAGTGTCTATATGATAGACAATGTACAAAGTAAAAAATACATAGTGTACCTATATTAATATTTTTCTTCATCTTCTAGAGAACATTCAACTACAACACCACTGTCTGTAAAGCTAACCCATGATAGCGTATGCATGCATGTACTATTAAATTCTTTAAAACCAATTGTTTGATATTTCGTTATCTATAGTTTTATGTATAAATTAAAAACATTGATAAATAAAATAGAATATAAAAAGGTTTTGTCATTCATTAGTAAACTCGTTTGATGACTGCTCTTCAAACCAGCATGCCAATTAAATATTTACAGGTGACTTTATATTTACATTACATTGTAACAGGATTGTCCCCTGTCGAATCATACATCACTCGTTCGTGTTCATTCACCAGAAAGACCATCTCTTGACTGGTACTGTAATCGTCATCGATGTATTCATGCCTCACGTAAGACAATATCCCATTCACCGCATAGATAAATGGTCTACGGTTTCTCAACTGAAAATTAAATATTGCATTTCCCAGCAATATACCACGCCCACCGTTAACTTATTTGGTTAAATATTTACGTCATCGAATCAATACTGTTTGTTATCAACGAGGTTTATGAACGACACGGTTTAATTCTAAATTCACTTGAACTCTAGATCATCATAGACCACTGATACATGTCAATATGGGACACTTCATGAGTCCATACAATCATAAACAACACGAGTTGGTGACATTTTCTGTTAAACGGATATTAGTTAGATATTCCCTGGAACCTATCGTCGTTGAGATTTGACATGACTTTATTTACACATGCATACAAATCACTGGTGTCCATCGATAGTACAGCCCCATTGTCGCTTGGCCTCCTGGTTTGGCCTGGTTGACTGTATGTGTCAGCCAATCGGATGGCATCATCATTCTCCAGGTCGGAGAATCGGCGGGTTCGTTGCCTGGCAGTAGTCTCGATGTCCATGTACTCGCTACGCGGTACCTGACGGTCGTCATGACATTGGGCCTGTACCTGATGGATCATGTAACTTGCGTCATGAAACCGCTCGGTTGCAGGTCCGGTGTATACCGATCGGATCTCAGGCTGAATAAACTGACGCTCCCGGGGTTTGGCTTCCTTTTCCTTTTTAGAGCCGCTGGGGACTCGTTTCCATGACAGACTACGGTATCCGTCAGATCCTCGGCGAGTGTGTGTATATGGTGTTTCACGCAAGGACTCTTGGCGTAACGCTCGCTGTGTCCGCCGGAAAGGCGATTCAGACGATTGGGAAGGATCACACGGAATGTCATAAAGAATTTCAGTTTCCTGCGTGTGAGATGCCGATGTGGTTGATCTCATAGGTTCACTAACAAAACCTCCATTGCTGTTGACCCGCCTATGTCGGAATCCTCCCCTGGCTTTCCATTTAGACCGCTGCCTGCAGCTATAATATTACAACAGCACAGTTACTGCTTTGTTTGTATCTAAAGACGTATGTTGAATATTAAAACGTTTGTCTTCGTTTGAAAAAGATATGATTTGTTTTTTAAATGCTTCCATGTTTTCATACATACAGCGCATTTAGCTAAACTGATAGTTACATATAAAAATATGATTAATATGTATTTCGCTGGTCATTTTTATCATGTAAATACTTTTCTCGATATATCTTGATAATCTAATCTTCTTTACTATCAAATATTTATTTATATTTTTTCCAACTAACGGGTTATTTTTATCATATAAATACTTATCACTGTTTTTCTAGATAATTTAATCTTGCTTACTATCAAATATGTTCTTATAATTTTCTTAACTAAGAGCCTTTCAGAAATACAGGCGCATTGCTACCATACCCTTTTTATTACTCCCCCATCTGTTATATTTTTGTGTAAATATAAAATTTAACACAATCAGAAATTGTCAACGAAGATTTCAATTCATATTTAGACACACCCTTTAGTTTTATAACAGGAACGTTGGTGTTTCAACGTACATACTTAATAGTTTGTTCTGTTTTCTTTTTTAGCGTTTATTCGAACGCGCTTAATGATGATAGCCGCTAAATATAACACTACACTGAGTTCCTGTATAAGATAGATTGAAAAGTAGGTGTGGTGTCAAACCAAATGAATAATGAGGCCATTTATAAAGGTATGTTTAAACTAGTCCTAAATTTGCACACAACCACAATGGTCTAACGAGCACACAACCATCATGGTCTAACAAGCACACAACCATCATGGTCTAACAAGCACACAACCATCATGGTTTAACAAGCACACAACCATCATGGTCTAACAAGCACACAACCATCATGGT
>NW_018407615.1:1191139-1226038 GCF_002113885.1 Mizuhopecten yessoensis
CAACTCTACAATGGTCCCACAGACACATAGCTTTAGTAATCTGACAGGGACAACTCTACAATGGTCCCACAGGCACATAGCTTTAGTAATCTGACAGGGACAACTCTACAATGGTCCCCCAGGCACATAGCTTTAGTAATCTGACAGGGACAACTCTACAATGGTCTCACAGTCACATAGCTTTAGTAATCTGACAGGGACAACTCTGCAATGGTCCAAAAGGCACATAGCTTTAGTAATCTGACAAGGACAACTCTGCAATCTCACAAGAACACAGCAACAATTGACTAACAAGCACAAAGCAACAGTGGTCTGCCAAACACAAAGCGACAATTGTCTGAGAATTAGACAAACACGATGGTCTGACCATAGACAGACACACACAAATGTCTCACAAGCACACAACCAACATGGACTTACAAGTGCGCCAAAATGATCTAACCATTACACAGCCAAAATGGTCTGACAAACACTCGGCAACAATCGTGTCACAAACAAACAGTCGCAATAGAATAGCAAACACACAGCCACGATAAATGATAACACACAGCCACAATAAATGATAACACACAGCCACAATAGATGATAACACACAGCCACGATCGTATCACAAGTACACAGATGCAACAGTCTGACAAATACACAGCCACTATGATCTGACAAAGACACAGCCACCATGATCTGACAAAGACACAGCCACAATAGTTTGACAAAGACACAGCCACAATAGTCTAACAAAGACAGTCACAATAGTTTTACAAACACACAGCCAACATGGTCAGACAAACACACAGCCAACATTGTCAGACAAGCACACAGCCACCATAGTTTAACAAGCACACAGCCACACTAATTTTACAAACACACAGCAACAATAGTTTTACAAACACACAACCACCATGGTCTGACAAGCACACAGCCACCATAGTCAGACAAGCACACAGCCACAATAGTTTCACAAACAATTAACCGTAATAGCGTGACAAACAGAACGCCAAATTTATCTGACAATTACACAGTCACAATAGCCTGACAAACGAGACAAACGAATGATTATGTCCTCATTTGAATAACATTATGGCGTATTGCTGGGAACAATTGACTTACCGTCTGGCGACATAGGCTATGATACATATGGAAAAAACCAAAGCCATTCCGGAAGCCACCCCGATAGCCAGGTACATTACTAAAACACACAGAGCCGCATTATCTTTATTTCGATTAGGTATCAACAATGCGATAAATGTTAGATTTCTTAAATCATTTAAAAAAAGACGACACACAAATATTAATTGCAGCTTTAAAATTTGGTAACAGAAGGATGACATTTAAATTTTTAAATACTATATAGCATAATATGTATCAATTATTGACTTTTGTTGAGGTGAATTTGTGGTTATATTAACCCGATAAAGGGTCATTATAACCACATATTCACCAAAATAAAATCCTTTATTGTTATATTAGATACATAAATTGATGTATTATCATTAAACTAAATAGAACGTATGAATATTGTAATTGTAAGGATAAAAGTACTGTACTTGATAGAGAGAATGGTAACATCACACGGGGAAAACAATATTGGGGAGAAATACATGCATGTAAGTATCATGTTAATAATACTTATATGCGGCACTTTTTTAACAAGGAAACAACAACAGTTACAGTTTAAACAAGTTTTATCTCGACAAAGGCACTATACTTGCCAGTTTTGTACATCTCTTCCCTGGCTTCCACGTCGGGGTAGCTAGTTGTGGTATTTTCCCCCTGGCCTTTGACGCCGACAGAAGGGTCGTCATTCTGGTCAAAAGGAGGATCTTTGACCGGTGAGTGATGCTCCGTATCTGTGCAACCAACAAATAGTGCTGTTTTGAACTACTATGTGACGTCATAGTTTCAGTCTGAAGAATCTCCTTTAAAGAACTGAAGACTTTTTCTTTTTATAATGTGTATTATTTCTTCGTCCGTAAGGATCATTTTCTGCTTTTATAATGTATATATATATATATTGTACATCATATGTGTAGAACCCCGCTAAGAAAACAACAGCAGGGTTTCCTAATAGGATAGTTATATTTTAACAGTATGTCCTGATGAATGTTTGATAGGTCATGGTAACAGAACTAGCACCGACATGACGTTCTGAACTTCTCCATACCTTTAACATTTCATTTAGGCCTCAAATTCAGATGATTGAAACTGTTGTGCCGATATACATAATTGGACGAATGTAATATCACGATGTGCATGTATAATTTACTAGCCTAATAACGTCATTATCAAAACTTTGAAAACACTATTTGTAAACTTTTCCAGATAAACAAATATCAGTAATTTATAGCTTGTTTTGGCTAAACAATACCATATGTATCCTTTTGCGTCAGACGGTTGAACTATGACTTACCGTAAATTGACTTTCATAATTTTCTTACGTTTCTTAAATATTGATTAGCTTTTTATCGGGGTTAAACTGCAGCGTATCAGCTTCCGCATAAGGAATACGGAAACACGTTTTTAGAAAAACAAGTTTCGTTTGAAAACATCTGCATTAAAATTAATTTCCTCCATAAAGATTATCTCAGACATGAGTTATATAATCAGTTCGATGCACTTCACTTAAACAGAAATAGCCAAAAAGACACCCACAGAATTGGCATATGAAAGGCCTCCTGTTGTCACACGAGTCTCCAGCCAGTTTGAGGTCTCCTTTCTTTTGTAGTACCACACAGGTGTCGCTCGTGCATTTGTCATACCGGTTGGCATGGAAATATGTGGTGGGAATGGTTATTCCTGAAGTGCAATACATATGAGTGTGTGTGATCGGTCCAGATTTGAGGAGGGAAAATATTTGATGTAAAAAGCCAGAACAAACACCAGGAAGAGCTGCTGGATAACCTAACTACTCGGTAGTGAAACGGACGTAAAACCACTCAAACAAACAAACCAGGAAGCGGATATGTTAGTTTGTACATTGAAATAAAACTATAATGAGGAATGTGACAACACAGTATTCATCTTAATAAGATAGAACTTAAAAGCATTCGATTCGACATCGCTAACCAGTAAATTATAAAACAATATCCATTTTCTTTATCAGAAACATTTTTATAGAGAAGCATTATATGAATACGACGTTTTTTCTCTCTTGTTGGATGGTTTGATACCACAAACTCAACTAATCATATAATATAAAACAGATTTACCATTTGTCCATTTCCAGCTTTCTTGCTTACTAAGACCGACCCAGAACTGCCCAGGTGGAATTGAAATGATGTCATCACTTTCATGCATATGTGTGACGTCAACTGTTGCAATTGTGCCGTTGTTTAGGTGACAATGGTCTACAGCATCCTCCCAAGTAGCGGGTTTGGTGGAGGGCCGAACACAGGATGGGTATACGCCGCATATGTGATGGTCATCTGGGCACAGATAGAACAATCAAGCATGCTCAATACTGACAAACACAAACGTAAACGAACCTTCTATGAACATAACAACTAAAATAATTATACAGGATCTGCTATGTAAACAACTGGAAAGTCAATACACTTACCGTATCTGCACAGAAAGCGCCTGATCATGTGACAATGTGATGCGTGCCAACTCCATGGTTTATCCTCGTAGGGTCTGTTTATATATACACATCCTCGGGCTGAAAGTGGCTCGCCCTCCCCCCAAAGCACCGCACGTGGGTCTACAAATTACAAGAAGTGGATGTTTCCTCAAGACTTACTCATCTTCCACACACTCTTTGGATCGCCCCACTAGCCCACCTCATCTAGCAACGGGATGTCCATGGATTATCCAGTAAAACTCATTCTCTAACCAATGGATACCTCGTATGGTTCTCTGCAAGACTACCAGTAGAAGTATTTTTCAATGGAAAACACACAAACCTTTACCTATCTGGCTTTCATTTAGCTGCTTTATCTCGTAGAAAATACTAGTACTCGCCAGATGTCTTCATAAATAAAAGGATAATCCGTGAATTATCCCTAAGGATCTAACAGATACTCTCTGCATCCCTTACAACAATTACATCAGATGCATTCGCTTGATAGAGTGATACTGCTTGGATAACCCTAAAACGATTTGCTTTTTAGGATGTTTTTTTCTCGGAACTCCCTAAAACTTACTCATCTGATAGTGCTACTTCGTGGAGTATCCAACGAAATTTACTCATTTGGTAGCGGGATACTTCGTGGATGTCCATACAAAACTTACACATCTGGGAAAATGATACTCCGTGGATGCCTCCACGAAACATACTCATCTGGTAGAGGGATACACGTGTACCTCGTGGATACCCCTACAAAACTTACTCATCTGGTAAAGGGATACTCCGTGGATGCCTCCACACCTGTCGCCGTCTCGTCCAGGACACGTGATGTCACAGTAGTCGTCAACGGTCACCGTGATGTTCCGCAATCGCCACTCACAGATACAGTACCAGCTCTGATATGGACATAGCATTATATAATTATTTTATAACAAGTATGAAACAAGTTTTCCAACAGAAATTAATTGCTTTTATGGCCTGGATGGAAGTAAGATAATGCTCTCAATAGGGAACTACACAAGAGTGCCCGGAGAAAACCGACGTGGTCGGACAGGTGTATCAATACCTTTTCACTTCCAATCAAGGAATCAAACCACGAACGGCAAGTGCGTTATCAACCGAGTCACTCGAATACCCAATCGCCTTATATTTAGATCAAGACATTCTAAACACAAGTACATGTCATGTACATATGTAACCTATATATTCTAGTATATATTCGTTATGGCAGAGCTGTACAGCAGCGAAAGGCACCAAGAGGCGGTCTTCTTGTGATTGTTAAATTTGTGTGTGTATATATAAACACGAGGTTTTAAATACAAATCATACTTATAGTTGTATACTCACCTTAAGGGCAATAGATCCCTTCCATTTACATTTTCTGAAACAACCCTCTGCATTATTGTTATGCATGCGCAATCCACCCATGATAAATTCAGGTTTAACGCAGCCTCTGTATGCGATCAGTTTGGATAATGGAGTGATCAAACCAGCTGGAAATCATAAAGTCAATGTACATAGTATACCATAGCGATTATATCAGCAATGTGTCTCGGTACATAGTATATCATAGCCATTATATCAGCAATGTGTCTTGGTACATAGTATATCATAGCCATTCTATCAGCAATGTGTCTCGGTACATAGTATACCATAGCGATTCTATCAGCAATGTGTCTCGGTACATAGTATATCATAGCCATTATATCAGCAATGTGTCTCGGTACATAGTATATCATAGCCATTCTATCAGCAATGTGTCTCGGTACATAGTATACCATAGCGATTCTATCAGCAATGTGTCTCGGTACATAGTATATCATAGCCATTATATCAGCAATGTGTCTCGGTACATAGTATATCATAGCCATTCTATCAGCAATGTGTCTCGGTACATAGTATACCATAGCGATTCTATCAGCAATGTGTCTCGGTACATAGTATATCATAGCCATTATATCAGCAATGTGTCTCGGTACATAGTATATCATAGCCATTCTATCAGCAATGTGTCTCGGTACATAGTATACCATAGCGATTCTATCAGCAATGTGTCTCGGTACATAGTATACCATAGCCATTATATCAGCAATGTGTCTCGGTACATAGTATATCATAGCCATTCTATCAGCAATGTGTCTCGGTACATAGTATACCATAGCGATTCTATCAGCAATGTGTCTCGGTACATAGTATACCATAGCCATTCTATGAGCAATGTGTTTCGGTACATAGTATACCATAGCGATTCTATCAGCAATGTGCCTCGATACATGTATACCATAGCCATTCTATCAGCAATGTGTCTCGGTACATAGTATACCTTAGCCATTCTATCAGCAATGTGTCTCGGTACATAATATACCATAGCCATTCTATCAGCAATGTGTCTCGGTACATAGCATACCATAGCCATTCTATCAGCAATGTGTCTCGGCACATAGTATATCATAGCGATGCTATCAGCAATGTGTCTCGGTTCATAGTATACCATAGCCATTCTATCAGCAATGTGTCTCGGCACATAGTATATCATAGCGATGCTATCAGCAATGTGTCTCGGGTCATAGTATACCATAGCCATTCTATCAGCAATGTGTCTCGGTACATAGTATACCATAGCTATTCTATCAGCAATGTGTCTCGGTACATAGTATATCATAACGATGCTATCAGCAATGTGTCTCGGTTCATAGTATACCATAGCCATTCTATCAGCAATGTGTCTCGGTACATAATATACCATAGCCATTCTATCAGCAATGTGTCTCGGTACATAATATATCATAGCCATTCTATCAGCAATGTGTCTCGGTACATAGTATACCATAGCCATTATATCAGCAATGTATCTCGGTACATAGTATACCATAGCCATTCTATCAGCAATGTGTCTCGGTACATAGTATATCATAGCGATGCTATCAGCAATGTGTCTCGGTTCATAGTATACCATAGCCATTCTATCAGCAATGTGTCTCGGTATATAGTATACCATAGCGATTCTATCAGCAATAAGTCTCGGTACATAATATACCATAGCCATTCTATCAGCAATATGTCTCGGTACAAAGTATACCATAGTCATTCTATCAGCAATGTTTTTCGGTACATAGTATACCATAGCTATTCTATCAGCAATGTGTCTCGGTACAAAGTATACCATAGCCATTCTATCAGCAATGTTTTTCGGTACATAGTATACCATAGCAATTCTATCAGCAATGTGTCTCGGTACATAGTATTCCATAGCGATTATATCAGCAATGTGTCTCGGTACAAGCAATGTGTCTCGGTACATAGAATACCATAGCGATTCTATCAGCAATGTGTCTCGGTACATAGTATTCCATAGCGATTATATCAGCAATGTGTCTCGGTACATAGTATACCATAGCAATTCTATCAGCAATGTGTCTCGGTACATAGTATTCCATAGCGATTATATCAGCAATGTGTCTCGGTACATAGTATACCATAGCGATTTTATCAGCAATGTGTCTCGGAACATAATATACCATAGCCATTCTATCAGCAATGTGTCTCGGTACATAATATACCATAGCCATTCTATCAGCAATGTGTCTCGGTACAAAGTATACCATAGTCATTCTATCAGCAATGTTTTTCGGTACATAGTATACCATAGCTATTCTATCAGCAATGTGTCTCGGTACATAGTATACCATAGCCATTATATCAGCAATGTATCTCGGTACATAGTATACCATAGCCATTCTATCAGCAATGTGACTCGGTACAAAGTATACCATAGCCATTCTATCAGCAATGTGTCTCGGTACAAAGTATACCATAGCCATTCTATCAGCAATGTTTTTCGGTACATAGTATACCATAGCAATTCTATCAGCAATGTGTCTCGGTACATAGTATTCCATAGCGATTATATCAGCAATGTGTCTCGGTACATAGTATATCATAGCCATTATATCAGCAATGTGTCTCGGTACATAGTATATCATATCCATTCTATCAGCAATGTGTCTCGGTACATAGTATTCCATAGCGATTATATCAGCAATGTGTCTCGGTACAAGCAATGTGTCTCGGTACATAGTATACCATAGCCATTCTATCAGCAATGTGTCTCGAAATTATCAATATCATCTCAATATTTTTAATTAGACATAATACAACCTACAAAACATCTCTTCTTGAATTTGACTAGAGACATCATGACGTGTACCACATCTGGTAAATGAAACGACTAACGAAGTATTGGAGCACTTATAGTTTATCTCCACTTACTTATCAGACAATGTACTTTGTTGTTATATTAACAATGCGTTATATTTTGAGTGTGTTGCTTTACTTCGTATCTTAGAAAAAACATTATTTGTATCTAGGACCTAAATCGAACCTGTTTTACTTTCGATTTCAAATATGTAGTAGTTGCATTGACTATTAACCCTATTCACCACTGTATATCATAATGGACTCATATCAATGCATGCTGGAGTCTATTCAAGTTACATAGGACTGAAATGGTTAATGGCGCTTCTTTGGATGCCGTTTAAATGGCGATGCATTTATGTCATGATCATGATAGTTAGATATTTTACGGGATATTAACATAAACTAAAAACGTGTAAAGCATTTGTACCTAAACATGTTATTTAAATGATATTTAATTTTAGATTCCACACATTTCTATATTTTAATAATAAGGTGAGAGAAACCTATGATTATAGGAAGTTTTAGAATATACCTACATTTCACTTACTAAGAGTTCGACCGATGCATACATTACTGCAACTAATATATTAAAATTGTAGCACCACGTTGTCCATAATATACAAGTCTTACCTTGGTGTCGTTGCTGGTCGTACCAATCCCATCCATCATCTTGTCCTTTACCAGCGACCCACGCTTTGAGGTCAGGAGTGGACTCGAGAGCGTGCGCGAGGTAGCGACCCGGACTGGAATAAAAGTCGGTGACCACACCCAAGTCCCCACCCTGTGCTTCACAGAATTTCCTAGCCTCCGACCACGTCCGGGATTCTTTTACTAGCTTGTAAGACCTTCTGGTCGTCCCTGGTATGAGGTAAATTTTAAATGATCAATTATGTTTTATCAAAAGTAAGCCAAAGACATCAAGGTAATTTAAAGTAAAACGTCTTCTTACAATTGCAAATTGTATCTAACAGAGACAGACACACCGTTTTTAGACGAGAGCCTGTATCACTCAACTCATATGAAATTGTATTGGGTATGTTTAAACACACTTCACTGAAGTGATCTTAAAAGCTAGAATGCACTTGATAGCCCCTCAAGAACACTAGCTGCAGTTGTACAAGGCATAATATTGTTAACAAGATATTTGTACTTTAAATCGTTGTGCTTTTTCAATTAGTCAATTAGTTGCTAAACAGCCTAGCAACGGTATTTAAAGTCATATCGGGCTTACTTTTATCAATGGCAGATCCATTTTTCAGTCATAAAGGATGACTTCTTCAATTTAATTTTGTAACACATTGATATTTTTGTTATACTGTACAGGTAAATGAGACTCAATAGTAGATCATTAAATATAATATTGACACACCAACTGTATATGGGCATTAATGTCCTGTCCCATGTTGGATTTTATGGTTTCATAGTAAATCAGCTACAATCAACCGGTTTTAACCCATTTTATGTACTCCATAAGTACAGGAAGGGGGTGTGATATTTATATGGTCTGTGGTGGACGTTGCGAAAATATATGGTATGAGTTGCTGCAGTGAGATTCGTTGATAACATGAATGAGTCAATCACCATGCTTCAAATGACAATTTGTGATTAAGGGTCTATGCAACTTCGAATACCTGGATGACTCAACATTTCATTGGTTTCCTTCAGCTGGAGACTAATAGGGTTAACTGTTGAGAGCAACGTTCTTCAAACCATTATGACCTTAACAAAGAAGTTGTTGGAATATTTAAATTATCTAACCCCTGTAATGTGAAAAGTATGCCTAGGAAATATATTGTGACAAATTTGACGTCGCTTTCATTTTATTTTGATTTTGTTTCAAATGTTTCAAATATGATATTATCCCAGACTATATAAGGGAGTGCTAGGTTCATAGCCCCAAGTTCACTCTCCTAAACTTGATAAGTCAATAATTTCCCAATTACAATTAAATTTGATAAAGCAAGTCATTCTCAACATTTGAATAAACTTGATAGCCATTCTCCCAAACAATCTAAAAGCATATAGTATCAATAATCTACACCATACGGTCTAAACAGTTGACGCTGGGCGGCCGGACTAACCATCGCTGATGTGAGCACATCAATATCAGGAAGCTTATCATAAATGTTACAAATATTATAAGCTTAATGAAATCAAGATTATCACTCCATTAGTCGATAGATTAAGTTTTGTTAAAACCGATTGCTAAACACCATGTCTATGTCCAAACTGCTTATTTTTTTAATTACATAGTTCCTCTTTTATCAGTGAATTAATGGTTTGTAAAACTCACACTCCAAACATTACATATCGACGGCGAATCCAGCATCAATCTCAGCATCTGTTAGCTACTATGTCAGCCTCTTCTACATTCCTTCACCCTTACATTTACATTCAACATGACCAACAATGAAATGTTTCACTTAGCTGGTATAGCCAAAGTCACGATTTTAATTTCCCGCTCATGACCTTTCCCTTTCTTGATATATATAGCTTAGCTTTTCAAAACTACTGTGTTTCCATGTAGCAATAAATTCCGTGTTCAAAGGCTTGCTCCTAATATCACGGTTTCATGTGATACAGTGTAGATGCCCAAGGAGAGTGACACATGCATCACAGGCTTCGAGTAATAAAGGCTGATGAATATGATAACCATGTTAATGGCTAACGTCATACATTTCGTAATTATCATTAAGCTATTCACTATAACCTTATACTTTGTTGAAGCATCCTATTTCTCACTATGAGTACGTGACGATACTTGGATTTGACCTAGATTTGCATGACCGGTGTCGTCAATAAAGAAGAAAACGTTTGCCTACCGGAACACCTTATCTTATTATGCTAGGGTTATGTTTATTCTTATTTACTCATATCCCGCAAATATGCATTATTTACACTTTTGTTTTTATATTTGAACAATTTAATTATTATTTTTACAATTTATAAACTCAAAATGAAATATATCTGTCATCTGACAGTTAAATTCTTTATTATGTGAAAAATAAAACAAAAGTAAATTCAAACTCGCTATGTAAGCATTTTTACGGGTATAAAGTAATACACAATCTAACAGTTCAAAACGTTCCTAGACAGATCTCCCTTTCGTTGACTCGTTTTCTACAGTGGCCCCGTGTGACTTTGTGCTACACTATTATAGGACGCGCATACATACATTCATAATACCAATGCTACATCCAAATGCGTCATCTTAAGGTTTATTATTCCCCCATTGGATCAACTTTATTGTTTTTCTGTAACAATATTAAGTTTTGCTTTTGTTGCAAGCAACAACAGTCTTATATACACAATTAAAATATTCATTCTGTTAAAACCAATTATGTGTATTTTATTACAACCATATTTACTGTCTGACCATATTTCGTTTTTGATAGCAAAGCAAACTTATCTTTTTACAAAATAACTCCTCAAATAATTCATACATAATGTATCTTTTCGTTATCAAGTTATGTAAATTTAACATTAAAAACACATTTGCTCTGTACTACAATCAATGTTTCCGTTATGGATCAATCATGACCTAATTGGACCTGGCAAGATTTGACATTTTCATACATAATTCGCTCACATCAATTGAAAATAAATATGAATATAATGTCTTTTATAAGAAAAGATCGATTACTTACCTAATACTTCTATAGCTACAACAAGTTGAATAAGAAAGACGTTGGTCACAATCAATAAAGCATCCATATCGCAGTGTGTGAAAAGAGTTTGGCTTAAAACGGACGTACAGTGTCGGGGTCTGTTTGTAATGAGGGGAAATGTCCTCTTGTACGAGTCCATAGCCAGACCAATTAGGGCAGAAATACGACAACGTATTACTGTAACCTCTCTGTAATCGTAGCATACTGTGAACAGAGATGAAAGGCCGAAATAACGGAAATATATAAGAGGGAAAAAAGGAAAAGAATGAAGGAAGCAAAAGGACAGAAGGAAAGAAAGACGAAAAGGAGGAAGGGAGGAAGAGAAAGGAATGAGAAGGAAGGAGGGAATGCGGGAAAGAAGGAAGGAATAAAAACTGGGATAGAAGATATGGTGTGAGGGGGGAGACGCTAAATGTATATT
Organism: Mizuhopecten yessoensis; assembly: GCF_002113885.1. Lineage (NCBI taxonomy): Eukaryota > Metazoa > Mollusca > Bivalvia > Pectinida > Pectinidae > Mizuhopecten > Mizuhopecten yessoensis. The sequence continues at coordinate 1,202,988 of NW_018407615.1, forward strand.
AGGCCAGTGAAGGATGTTGGAAGCAGAAGAGAAATGTATGCATTAACTACGGAAATCAGTGATCATTGTCTTATTAACTTTTGCTTATCATACTCAGTATAATATGAAAAGGCAAAGCCTTAAAAGAGCGTAGCTTTTGTTGATCTCTGATATTTACTGATTCATAATACAACTTTCAGAATGAGATAAGAATTAAGATCAACTTTATTTAAAGTCGGCTAATCTAGGAATAACAATAAAACACAAGCTCTAATGAGATTAAGACCGACATAACAATAGGGAGACCGGGGCAAGTTCGGCCTTTTTTTTTCTTTTCTTTTTTATTAAAGTCCGTTCTAGGAAGTATGGCAGCACGTCCGTTTTTTAACATTATTTCACTCGTAATCAATCGTAAGATCGGATGGCCGAACAAGCCCCGCCATGGGGTAAGTTCGGACAGGCATTCGGGTAAATTCGGTCCCCATACAAATCAGCTTAATTATGACGTCATAAAGCATGCAACGTCAGATTTTACTGCCAATTTTACGGCTTTTTATCTGAATACACGGTATCATTAGTCAAACCTGATCGGGCCCAAATTGATATTACAATAAATTCTACTCGTACAGCAATATGGTAGTGAGTGATTGGATTGGCTTATATGTATTATCATTTGAAGCTGTCAGTGTGTTACACGTTTGACTGTAAAAAAGTAGCAATTCCGTTTCAAAAAGTTCGCATAACTAGAAGCGAGATCATGATTTTCTCTCCCCCCCTCTCAAAAGTAATTTTCTCCTTTTAAGTCAATTTACATTTTCCTCGCCATGTTTTCGTCGTTGAATGCCCAGCCAACTAAATTGCTAATATCCTTAAAGTTGCAAATATTAGCTCAGAAAAAAATATATATCAGGGATGGCCGAACTTGCCCCGGTCTCCCGTATATAGATTTTTTTTATATCATTGATGATTGGTAAAAATGTATTCACAATATAATTTTTGCATCAATAACGCCATTTTCTTCCAGTCAAAGCTAAAGTCGACATTTGTTCTTGTGCTGAACGTATATGATGGGTCGGGTGGCGCAGTGGATAGCGCGCTCGTCTTCACCAAGATGGCCGGATTCAATCCCGGTCACCTACCCGACCACGCGGGTTTTCTCCGGAAACTCCAGCTTCCTCCCGTATTAAGAATTAAACCCTCTGCGTGCTTCCGTCAGGGCACAAAAAGAATGACTGAGAAAAGCTGGAGAAAACTGTTTGGTTATTGCTATAGAAAAAAGTGCATGTTACACATTTGACGATTATTCTAAGTAAATGTATAGAGATGTTAGTTAAATGAAAATAATAAAAAAAATAAAACATTACAATACTTTGATGTAACTGAAATTGTCTTGATATGGATATGTAGTCTCAATTACTGTTCCATCCTGAAACATCGGATTGAATTTCAATTTTTGTAACTGTCACCGAGGTTTGACAGTTAATGATGCTAAATCAAATTACAGTTTCTGTCTGTAACTAGTTATAAATCGGCACGCGTTGTGAAAAAGTAATAGGTTGCTGAAAAAGGGCGTTGCACTTGGGTTGGTTGTCAGGAAAATTATTGTTAATTTCGTCATAAATGCATTTTCCATTGCTTCTTTCATGAGTGGTGATGCATAAATAATGTAAAGACTATATCCAGACTTTCAAAATGTCAATTATTTCGTTCATATTCCCAACAAATGGAAATCAAAAGCTGGTGAAATTTTATATGATCTCTTGTTTTTAAGATATCTCTTGGATGAAATATCAACAGAACCGAGTTGATGACAAAAATGATCTTCAGAAAATATCCGCATTTTTCCTTTTATGTGCCTGTGGAAAAAAACTGAAATAAAAAAAAGTCTTGAAGCACCGACAAAGAGATAAATGCAACGGGCATCAGTTTCAGAATTTTCCGGTTATTGTTCAACCTTCCGGAAATAACCGATGAAGGCGGATTGATTGTGACGTTCTTATGACGTCATATATTTTTTTATCTTAATAAAGTAATAAAACATGAAGATTGTTTTCAGTATATGAAGATATTGATGTATGGGTTGAAACGCAATTGTCTTTGCTTCAAGGATACACTTCCTGTTTCCCCACTGGACGTCTACTTCCGGACGAAAAAATAAATAAAGGCAAGGTGTATAAAGGGGAAGCAACTCTGTTTACGCACGCATGTGTTACCATTAAAGAGCTTCGCTCGGGCGCCTTCGGCGTCCGAGAGCTACGCTCTAATAAACAAACTGCATATAAGAAAAAACATTTTTGAATATGATAATGCAGACACTCATAGGATTAATACTAATATTAGTGATATTGACTGGATCTCTATTTCCCAGAACAATGATGTTAACGATTTCAATAATATTCTGGTTGAATCCATAAATAAACAAATCGAGGAATTCGTACCACATCGATCAGTTACAGTAAGACCAAATGATAAACCCTGGTTTACAAATACTATTACACTTAAAAATAAGGCAAAGAAATCGTATCCATAATAAAGCTGTTAACACGAATTCCCCTTTTCATTGGGAGAGGTATAGATTAATTCGAAATGAAACAATAGATTTAATTAGACAAACAAAAAAACAATACCTCTTTAAACTCGAATCCTCCCTTAATAGCAATAGCTTACCACCTGACAAGTGGTGGAAAGTAGCGAAATCTCTGTTAAAAAACGACAATAAGCAAACCAGTGTCACTCCTTTAAACGATAATGGTTCTTTCCTTCAAAATCCATTTGATAAGGCAGAATGCCTTAATACTTACTTTTCTTCTATCTCTACTTCATCAAATAATCTTGATCCTCTCCCTTCCCCTCCTGTTTTTCTTTTCGTAATTGATAGCATTGAGTTCACCCAACAGGATATTAAAGATCAACTTTCTACTTTAAATGGGAAGAAGCCCGCTGGTACTGATGGAGTTGTCCCAAAACTTATAAAACTACTAACACCTTCTATCACTCTTCCCCTTACCCTCCTTTGTAATAAAACCATGGAAACTGGCTCAATCCCATTGTCTTGGAAAACTGCAAACATTAATGCTATTTATAAAGGCAAGGGTGAGAAAAATTGTGTTTCTAACTATCGTCCAATTGCAGTTACCTCTTGCTTTAGCAAAATAATAGAAAAAGTATTTTTTAAATATCTATATAACTATTTGCGAGAATTTGAAATCATTACTAAGAACCAGTCAGGTTTTAGTCCAGGAGATTCAATTGTGAATCAACATCTTTCGATATATCATATGATTATGGATTCCCTTGATAAAGGACGAGAAAATCGCTCTGTATTCTGTTACATAAGTAAAGCCTTCGATAGAGTGTGGCATGAAGGATTATTATACAAACTAGAATCCTATGGTATTCAAGGAAACTTGCTAAGTTGGTTTAAAAATTACTTGTCAGATAGAAACCAACGTGTTTTAACCGAGGGCATTTTCTCAACTTATAAATCTATAAACGCTGGAGTTCCACAGGGATCTGTTTTAGGTCCCTTTTTATTTCTTTTATATATCAATGATAACGCCGATATTGTAACTAGTGACATAACATTGTTTGCTAATGATACATCCTAAGTGAAATAATTGAAAATGACAATATTTGAAATAGCTAATAAAATTTCAGGAAATCTTTCAAATATTAGTACTTGGTGTAAAAAGAGGGATATTGATTCCAATCCTTCAAAAGCTGTATCAATGATATTTACTAGGAAAAGAGACACGCTACATCCAGATATATTTTTAACAATAGCCCAGTTCAATCCCTTGCTACTCACAAACATCTAGGTGTTATTTTATCTGAAGATGGTAAATGGATTCACCATGTAAATTATATATATGAAAAAAAGCGTTTAAACGGGTAAATATATTAAAATTACTTAAAAAAGGATTCTCAAGAAAAACTCTTTTAAAGATATATAAAACATATATTTTGCCTTTATTGGATTATGCAGACGTCTTGTGGGACAATTGCACGGAACAATCTAAACAACTGCTTGAATCTGTTCATTTAGAAGCTGCTAGAGTCATAACAGGATTGCGCAGTGGTACCTCTCATCATAAATTATATAAAGAACTTGTCTGGGAATCTCTCTCAGATAGACGACAAAAACATAAATTAATATTAATGTTTAAGATTCTTCATGGCATGGCCCCGCAACATCTTAAAGATATAGTGCAACCGTTTATATATCACAATGAAAATGAAAGATATCCATTAAGGACGACTAGATATTTCAACACTCCAATATGTAGAACAGTAAGCTATTATAGTAGCTATTTTCCAAGTACATTTAGGGAATTCAACTCATTCGCTCTCAATTTTGATTTATCAAATGTAAACTCTCTATCACAATTTAAAGCTCTACTCTTCAAAAATAACGAAACTGTCTCGGCTACAAGAAAAACGTTTGCAAATGATGGCAGTCGAAATAAAGATATAATTATGTGTCAACTTAGAAATGAAGCCAGCAATTTGAACTCTGACCTTTTTCTTGACCATTTAAAGATTCTCCAATATGCACATGCAACCTTGGTGATAAAACTGCGGAACATTATTTTTTTTATCTGTCCTCTATTCAGCCATTCTCGATTGACCAAAACCAAAATATAACCCATGAGCATTTTAATATAAACACATTACTTCATGGATGTCATGAATGTGATGAAGAAACCAATGCACTTGTACTACAATGTATATCAGAGTACATTATCAACACTAAAAAAAAAGTTTAATCATAACTATACCTTGTACGGTGGGGACATGGAGACACACTATATGAATTGTTTATATGTTTGTTTGATGATTTCAATGACTGTATATAACATACCGAAGTTGTAAGGAGAAGGCTTATATAGGCTTTGCCTGATGCCCTATCCCTTTGCATATTTTTTGCAATAAAATTTGTTGAAATGAACTACGGAAAGCATAGTAATTAGAAAATTGGAATTTTGAATATGACACTCGTTCATAAATGAACATTTTAAGGAACTTGTTTGACCTAAATCTGGCTTCCTGTCAATATGTGATATTTTATGTTGAACATTCTTTCCGGTTATACCAGAGCCTAGGATAAAAAAGAAAGTTTTAGAACATTTTTGCCATTTAATATTGCCACAGAGTGCCACAAACAATATATGTAATATAACCATGTGGTCCACAATGTTCGAGAGGGAAGCTCGTGAACTATCGAAAAATCGGAATTATTTTGCATTTCATACAGCTTAGTAGTAAGTTGTTCTTGTCGGTCATATTGGACCTCCAGTGGCAGTCCTTTTCAGAAAGCAGGAAAAACAGACTGGTGTAATATGGTAAATGTTTTGGTAGCCAACCCAACTGACACATTATTTGAATTCAACACAAGACATCAAGGACATCACACTATCAACATTTTGAAAATAAATGACATCGACGACAATTTTGAGTGTGCATATTATAAACATTTTCCTTCAAGAAAGTTTGATTTGTCTCGGCTTGAAGAGCAGCAGACTGGTCAATCGGACGTCGCTGGTTTGCACCCTGGTTTTGACAAAGACACATAACTATCATGTAAACAGTAAACAGTAAACAGAAACAATTTAATATATGAAAAATAATAATAAATAGAAAAGAATAAGAACTCACTTTATTTAGATTCAATAACTAATCTCACATGTGGTTGACATAAATATAAAACATACAATACTCGTAACAAAAATACAAAAATTGTGTTTAACAAAAGATAAAAAATATTTCAAATCTTGGTTTGGAATTTATTGAAGGATTGCATCAATATGTCGACTAAAAAGGTCCGAAGAACCTGGGACGAGGAAAACATGCAGAGGGCTTTGGATTTTTATAAATCCGAGTTCTCTTCAGGTAGAAAGATATCTGTTCCCCAGATAGTAGAGGAATACCAGGCCCCCTGTCATCGTTGGGTGACCGCATCACCGGTCGGGTCTCCAGTGACCCTGCCACCCGCCCTTGTCCCCATCCAACACTCTCCAACCTGGGGGAGCAGAAACTTGAATATATCAAAGTTTGTGCCCAAATTAGGTTTGGCAGGCCAAACAACAGTTGCTATCTATTGTTGGGGATATTGTGAAAGAGGGAGAAATCAGAAATAGATTTGTGAATGGCTGGTGGCTAGGTTTCATCAAGAGGTGGCCAGAGGTGCGTCTGTGTAGCCCCCAGTCATTACCGCGGGATCGTGCCATATCTGTTAATCCAAATGTTGTTTAGAACTACTTTGCCATGTTGGGGGGAATATAAAATAGATGTAATCTAAAATTCGGCCAGAGCGTATTTTTATTGCAGATGAAACAGGTATGCCATTGGACCATAAACCACCTAAAATTATAGAAGAGGTGATTTTTTTTTATATCCTTCTTGAATTTGGCCATGGTATTTGACTTTATAAAAGCAGATGGTACGCTATTCCACTACATTGCCGAAAACCTCACCGGTTACTACCCAATGCTATAACCAATACTACTTTGATTCTGTGAAACATCATCTAAAAAAGTTATTCACTTCTGTCTGTCGTATTTCCTCAGAGAATATGCAATCTGAGGCAGAATTCTTTAATCCATGTAATTAGAAAATGCTAACTAAGTCCGTATTTAAAAACAAAACAAAAAGAATATATATAGGTCTCTGATTGATCATTTATTTGTTTAGTCCCCAGATACCCGATATTTATAAGATCTAGAAAATATTGTACTTGTACTGCTACACAAATTGTATCATTTTATTCCTGAATATAACATATTCCCCATCACGGAATTAGATTAGTCCGTGACAACACTTAAGTAAAAAAAATGAAGTAAGAAATATTACTTGACTAATAATTTTGTCTTTAAGCTAATTCAATTACTTAGAGTAGAAAATGTTACCTCTGAAGTCAAGAATTAAGAAAAAATATCTAACACAACTGTTTCAAGTAATTCAAAAGAATCTCTTTCTCAACAGTTACCACAATGACATGTATGTATGCCATGCTATAACTTTGTCATTTTTTATTTTTTTGACTGATGGAACATTAGGCCAAAAAGTTATAAAAATTTGATTGAATAAATATTTTTCTATTAAAATATATATATTATAAAACCAGTAATGTCACAAACATTATATATCAATCCATAAGAAAATACTATTTGTTCAAATTCGAATCTACAACCCGAGAGATATATGTACTATTTATAACCAGACGTACATGTATATATTATATAATATATACGTCTCTTTTACAAAACCCACTTGAGGTTGTGACACTAATTAAGAAATAGCACAAGTCTGTTATTATCTGGAGTCCAGCTTCATGTTGGACTCGCGGATCGGGCCAATATCCTTAGTCCGTGTCCTGGGGCTGTTTAATAGCAATCCAGGTACTCATTATGGTACAAGGAGACCTATAGTATGAAGTATATAGTCTCTGCTGTACGTCTGTACATACATATTCTCTGAGGAAATACGGCAGAAAGGAAGGAAATTACTCTGTTTTAGGTGATATTTCACAAGTAGTATTAATTGGGAGCGGCAAAGTTATTGAATAAAGGGGAATAACTCGAGAGAACACATTTTACTGATAGGCTGTCGGTCAAAACTGACTGTTTTTTGCACCAAATAGCATATTTCTCGATAAAATATGGCAGATAGAAGTAGGCCTAAATAACTTATACAAAGTTGATATTTCACAGTATTAAAGTAGTATTGGGTACATAACTGGGTCGTATGTGATAGTATTGGGTATTTAGACGCGCCGCTTATAAATGCTATTTAGGCAGGTTTAAACTCTTTTATTTGTTAAAAAATATTCGTATTTTTACCACGCTTTCAAAATACCACCAAAAGGCGAATAGCGAGAATGTTTTACAGTACGAATTGAAAGTTCGTAACGACCTCAGACAATTACCGCAATATCTATCCGAATGTTACCCATTCCCTGACTGTGACGTCAAACATACCAACCAAACACTTTCAGGTTGCTCTCTGTGGTGTTAAAGCTACGTAAATATAGTCTAGTAAGTACTAATCGGTCTTGATTATTTGCCAATTATATCGTAGATAGTTTATTCGAAATATGAAATAATCACAGATTTTCAGAAAACTCCAAATCAGTAGGCCTATTCAATCATTTTTTCATTTCCATCATCCCGGAAGTTTATTTGATGTCTTTCCGGTATACTACAGCTACAGATCATCCTGACTAACAATTAGCAAATCTGAAATAATCACAGATTTTCAGAAAACTCCAAATCAGTATTCCATATTTTTTTCATTTACATCATCCCGGAAGTTTCTACTTCAGATTGAGGCCTTTCCTATAGACTAAAGATACTGTACAGATCATGGGGCTATTGCATAATCTGACACTGCCTACAGTACAGTACTCCAACAATGTTAGAGGTTTTACACGGCGAGATACTTTTGACAGGCGCTGTCGCAGTCGGCAAAATCATATCATATCCGATAGAAAAAAGGCCGACCAGCAGTAAACAGTACAGTAGCCTCTGAACAGGATTAAAATTAATTATTCCAGCTAGGCCTCGCAACTCATGAGTAATATCGGTATTTGAAAAAACGGCATTGGCAAACCGTTGATATTTGGCAGATTAATCGTAAATGAATCTAGCAAACTGGAAAAACCTCGAGCAACGTCTTGTCGCCTGTTAGTTTCCGGGAAGTGTGTCTATAATCTTTTTATGAGCAGACTTACAATAGCAGTTTGAAGCTGACAGGGATTATACAAATATGTCAGATTATAACTTTCATTTGTATATAAAGGGAATAGAGGTCTGGGTTGCATTTTTAGTACATGCATCTGATTTCTTAATACAGGGGCTCCATCAATGCTGATGATTGTGCCTTCGGTTCCTGTGCACAAAGGCGTGAAAGAGGGGTTATTTAAAGTGATAAGTTTTTTTGGATGTTTTTGTGCAGGGTATAAGATAAATGATAAAAGCTGGCATGTGCACTAGCATGTGAGGGCTTCAAGGGCTGCATAGGGGATTCCTGCATAGGGTATATGTGTGCCTTGAAGTCCTCAAGTGTTGTGCATTGTACTGTTGCTACGGTAATGGGTTGTTTTGCCCTAAATCCTGTTCACCCTAAGGGTTGTTTCGCCCTAAACATTTTTTTCTTTAAGTCATAAATATCATGTTAAAAGTTATTAAACATAGCAAACTTACATTTCTCTTGATTCAAATAGATCAGATATGGACATATATAATAAAACTAAATAATTTCTCTAAGTACATAGATACGTATACGAAATGGAGATAGATGAAACTAGATATGTATATTAATTGCTTATAAAGAATGAAACTAAATTAGTTTCTTCTAAGTACAATACTTTCTCTAGAGACGTATACGAAATGTAAATAATTCCCCAAGTACATAGATACGTAATTTAATTGTTAAGCAGATGTGTACATTTTAATTATGAAATAAACGTTGGCATTTTTCCTCTCTTGTTACATTTGGTGCCTAACGAAATATACCCACAGAATGTGGTAGAGGGTCTTGTGTGTCTTAGGTTTGGATGTTTTTGTATATTGTGGAGAAATCTTGTGGAAATGGACTCAGGGTTGATCTTTGGTGACCAGATAGCACAGTGGTTAGAGCGTCGATCTGTCTAAAGTTGGGAAATTCTCAATCCGAGTATGGTCGTGCATATGTCCTCCTGTTTTACTTCATGCATTTCAACATTTTTTTCATGGAATTATTCTGAAGCCAATAGTAATGTAATACCATCATAGCAAAATTTAATGTACTGAAAGAACTTTTCTTAATTTGCATTTCATCATTTAAAAGGGAAAAAAAATCAAGATAACACGAATCAATCTCAGAAATACATTACAATTGTAAATCAGAAGACAACATTTTCGATAAGGGTCCAAAAATGTATTTATTGTCTGAAAATTTAAGTTTAAGCAACTGTATTTTTATAGCCATGTTAATTTTAGAAATGCTTTAAAACTTGAGTACAGTAATATTGCAAGTATGGAATGTTCTACATTTCACTTGAAAACAACAATCAACTTTTTGATGCAAGTGTTGACTATTTCTCCAGTAAACTGCTCAAGCTAAAGAAACATTGATGAAGCTATAACAAGGATGCGGTGTACTGTGATTTAAATTATCAATACTTCTATTGCAGATCTATATATATAGACGCTATGGCAACCCATCCCTCAGCACCTCCTCCCACATATGACCAGGTGACAGGCACAGCTCCTGACCATCAACAAAGTGGTTATTCATATGGTATGTTATTAACACACTTAAAACATTTCATACATAGTATATAGTCAAAACTATGCCTTGGTGTTCTGTACCAATATACTTGTAGTTGTATAATATTAAAAAAAATGAATTGCTTTTTTTTTATGTTGAACAGTTTATGGGTATGGCTTATTGCTTTGTAAATCCTGTAGTTTTGTTCAGGACCTACTCTTCAGTGTTTGATGATTTTTTTTAGGTGGTAACTATGGAAAAGAAGGAATGCAACCTCCTGCATCTAGCTATCCAAATCAACCTGGCTATCCTCCTCAAGGTCAACCAGCACCAAATACATCATACTACCCGCCACAATCTTACCCAGCATCAGGCTCATTAAACCTGCATGGCGGAAGTACCAATACCTCCCATGTCGACACACATTCTGAGGTTTCCTGTCCAATGGGAAACATGTCATCATTTTCTGACAAGAATATTAGACGTAACTTCATCAAAAAGGTAATATATGCATGTACGTACACATTGGCAGTGTACATGTAACTACACAACACAATTTTCATTTAAACTCAATATTATGACAATTATATGACACAATGCATGGTCATTATTTCTGCTTTTGTGAACAAATATCAATTTGATAATGGGTTGTGTCCCTTACGCAGTAAAATCAACACAAATCCTCAAAAGAATTATACAATATAGACAAATCATGTTAGCAACTGTATTCTGGAACAAGTTGGGAACTTGTAGGTGTAACAATTAGCTGATTAACACAAATGTATTAGAAGGAAATTAAAACAATATTGTGTTCTATATTATACACATTTATTTGATAAAAGTGTTCTATAGAGCCACTATTGAGATACAAGGTTTTGATCACTTTTAAGTAGAGTTTTTCAACATGATTGGAATACTTGATTCTCCAAAATCGAAAGGAACTATTAATCAGTATTAATATTCCGTGGTTGAAAGTTTTAACTTTGAACTACAAACATACAAGCAATAGCCCAAGTAATAAATCTGTTGGACATTTGACATATTTTTCTTTAAAACCTGTTTTTTTGGGTGGAAAACATGTTTTTCGATTTTGAATAGATTATTGAAAGTTTATGCATGCCTGACTACATTTTATGAGTCCACAGAAAGATGTAGGTCCCAGCTGCTACCTCAAATATATTTTGTTTCTGTTTGAATTTATTAGATAGACAAGTTTTTGGTTATTATACTGTAAACAATTTTGTTTGTTAATCCTTGTGATATATTGTAAATTTGTAAAATATCATGTCACTATATTATCATGGTGGTTTCAAGTAAAGCTCATTAACTCATTCACCCCTGAAGACACATGTGAAATCTTCCAATTAAAAGGTTGGAATAGTTCATTATAAAATTTCAGGGGTGCACATGAATAAGTTAGTTGTAATGTGTACGGTACCAGACTCTCTTTGTTATTTCAGGACTTGATTTTAACTTTTTTTTAAGCATTGGTTGTGGGTTGGCCAATTCTGAATCATAGAAAGAAATATGTTCTTTAATTTGTGCTTTCTCTCTCTTTTGGTTCTTTTCAATGATTCAACACTCACACAAAGATGAGCATGACACAACCATGTGGTTGTCAGCGTACTTACTGGCCGCAACCTTGAATGGGCAATCATAATTAAAGGAGCGCACCGGAAACAGTAATGACAAATTTCAGAACAATCTGAAAGATCATCAAGGGCTTTATGAAAATTGTAAATTTCAGTACCCCCGGGCTCTTCGTTCTCCCTTTGGGAGGGGGTAATGTTTACTATAGTTTATATAGGGAAATAACACTTTTAGGTATATTTTGTCAATTTTCTATAGGAAATTATTCTTACCTGGTGAGAATCATTCTTGGAGGAAGATGGTATCAAATTGTAAATTGGGATTCCTGCCTCAACCCCAGGGGCCAGGGTGGGGCCCCAAAGGGAAAATTAACCAATATTTTAAAAATCTTCTTCTTGAGACTCAGAGGTACTACAGTCAGTTTCTCTTGCATGGTTAGAAAAATCATCAGGGGCTTTATATAAATTGTAAATTCCCCCGGGCTATCCGTTCTCCCTTGGGGAGGGGGTAAAGTTTATATAGGGAAATAACACTTTTGGGCATATTTTTGTCAATTTCAGCTGGAAATTATTAATGCTTGGTTAGAATGATTATGATGCCAGATGGCAATTAGATGGTATGAGAAAATCAGATCCTGCCCCATCCACAGGGGCTGGAGAGGTGCAGCCCGAATGGGGATAATGGTTAAAATTTCAAAAATCTTCATCATTAGACTCAGATGTGTTACAAAAAATACTCTTAATGGATAAAAAGGGCCCAAAAAGGGGAAAATGGCTGATATAAAAAAAAAATCTGCACTCAGATGGTAGAAGATTCAAATTTCTTTTTTTGGATGGAAATGCCCTTTGGTACATTATATAGTTATATTACCCTTTGGTCATCATTTCTCCTTGGTTTATATAGGGAAATAACTGACTATATCTTGTCCATTTTCAGCAAGAAGTAATTCAAACTTGGTTGGAATAGTTATAATGAAATTGAAATCAAATAGTATCAGAAACTAAGATCCTGTCCTATCCCAGGGGTTGGCCAGAGAGGAAAATTGGCTAAATAACAATAGATATTATATTTCTCAATAGCAAAATAATTTATTTGAATAGTTTTTAGAGTTCTTATACTATGGTGACATGATGAGTATTGTATTTCACTTTGTTTACATGTTGATTTCCACATCACATCTCAATAATGAAATTGAGCTACCAGTAACGGGTACCTATAATATAACTCAGGTGACCGCTAAGGCCCTTGGGCCTCTTGTTTGCTATTTTTATTTAATGGTTGTGGTTTAATAAATATAATTCATATCATCAATCAACCATGATTTGCCTTCAGTGATCAGACTCTAGTCTCCCCTTTTAAAGGAAGGGGGACATTGTTGTATAAGTACAGGTCCTTTTGGGTATGCTTATGACATTTTAAGTAAACTTTATGAAACCAGATTAACGTCTACTTAATTCTACCTAAATCACCTACAGGCGGTGTGCACTGAACAGTAATTCGGTCATCATGACTTCATCTCAAGGTCAAAGACTCCATAAATGAAAACGTTTTCATTAATATATTTTGAGGGTTAACAATTTAAAACCATTAAAGATATCTTGATGAAACTTTAAGTAGCATCATCCTAGAAGGTGTACTATATTTGAAGTGCACTGTTGGTGTACATCACTGGACACTGAGTGACCCAGGCTCTGCAGTAGCTTCTAGTTGAACAGACCAAATGACAATTTAACTGGTTAACTTTTGTAAAAGAATAACTGATCATGATGAGATCTATAAGAAAAAAAGGATTTGAACCTGTCAAAATTGGAACGAACCAGTCATTTTGGCCTGCTGCTTGTTCTTAATGAAAACACTATTGATCTTTTCTTCTTCAAGGCCAAAGATCAATGAAAGAGTAAAAAAGGGAAAGATCTATCCAAAAATAATTTTCTAAAAAAAAGTCACATACATTATTTCATTGAAAAGATACAGGTCCAGTTTCAAATTTTCAGTTTCACTTTAATCAGAAATCTATCAAAAAATTCTGTATAGAGTATTTGCATTGCCAACATATCTGAGCATGCATTTGTGATGGGAATATGGCCATTTAAATTTTGTACAACCTACTGGTCAGGCATAGAAAACAAAAAAGCTCTGTTTTTGATTTTCCCGTTGAAAAGATTTTGCGAACTTTTACTAACAAATCATAAGATGACTTGTATGATAAGTTACATTTAAGATATCTTTCTGATGTCAAAATACAATTCACATATCACATGTTTGGAAGGATGGTGGATATATATACAAGTCACATTTATTAGATTTATACAGACAGTTACATATATGTAAGTACGTTCAAGTGGCTCACCAACAATCTGTTATAACGCTTTCCGTATCAAGATTGAACGGCCCTTTTTTCAATTTCATACTGGTATGAACACAAATCGGTTACATACATATTCCATGAAGAATGATAAATGATATGTATGTAACCGATTTTCATTCGTACCCGTGGAACATTGAAAATATCTGTTCAATCCTTATATTTACATTCTAATATTTTACTTCTTATTCACCTAAATACAGACATTTCCGATATTGAAGTGTTCATGTCATCGGCGCAAACGAGATTCCTTGAACAGTCTAACATCGTCAAAATGTTTTTTTTAAGTGGTTGTTTCATGTGATTCCAGGCGGGAGGAGAAGCTTCAAATAACACTGATCCAATTACATTCATAGCCCTATGGATGCAAGTTCTTTTGGTAATGAATATAGAGAAACTTGTAGTGCAAACTATGTAAAATCTATGAGGATAAGCAGTGATGACTATCTATTTGTTTATTGGGGGACTACATGCTGTTGTTGTTATAGGTATACCTGATCCTGATGGTCCAGCTCCTCATCACCTTTGCTTGTGCTGCTGTGTTTTCCTTAGTGTAAGTATATATTGCATTGATAATTGAAAAATGACTTGAATTTTCCAACAAAGCTATTCATATATACATGTACATGTGTGCTTTTCTTTGGCTCAGGGCTGTTATGTCAAATGTGCATATTTTTTCTTTTATTTCAGAGATGACATCAAGATTTGGGTCCAAGGAGATGGTCGTGTGTGCTACTATGTGTCATAGTAAGTACAATGTATAAAATGCCTTGCTAACTGCGAGTCACATATTTAAAAATAAATAAATGCATGTTCGTGTATTATAGTGGAATACATAACGAGGGTTAAATAACAAAGGCCACTTGCAGTTTGAGTTAATTATTTTTCTGAAATGTTCAAGTCCTGGAGAGTTATATTTCCCCCATACTATACACACATATGTAGATTATATCTATTCCACCAAGTAAAATGTAATGAAAATCATTCCCTGTCTAACTCAGTATTCATATGCCTATGAATATGATAAGCAAGGTGACCTAGATAATCTTACTATTAAAATTAGTCTGCTGGAATCAATAAATACTGCATTCAGGCAATTCTTCTCCTCAATCACTTAATTTAGATAGAGAATATTTAATTGCAGTATGTATTGGGATAATATGGTATATGTAACTACCCTTACTTCTGGATAACATGTAGGTAATATTTAACTTGAACAGCATGATTTAGCATCACTACATGTAGGCTGCAGCTAATATCAGCAAGTTTTGTATTGCTGTCCAATGAAGGTGGACATACATAATGTAATTCATATACCTGTACAACATCATAAACACAACATAGACATCTATATTATAACATGTATGACTATATAAACAGTACAGCCGCTGCAGGGTGTGAGTAAACTATATTTTACTTGTGACACTGATTTGACAGAAGTTTACTAACGTTGGATAAGATTCATTGATAAATAATAGAATGTAACCTTCATATTACAGTGCCACCTTCATAGTGACCTACTTCGTCCTGATTTGTGTTCCTTCCGTGAGAAGGAAGACCCCTGGGAACTATATATGCCTGGCTGTGTTTGTAAGTCATCAGGTTTTACACATGCATTAGTAAACCCGAAAACCCCCCAAAACAAGGTTTAGAAAGTAGTAATGAGAGAAAGCTGGAACCTGCCTTTGTCTGTAGTCACGTCTGTTTGCAGGCAATGTGTTCCTTTGCAGAAAAATTCATTATCAACTTTTCACAGATGATGTATGCTGGCCATGGGTTGATGAGGAACCTTATAGAGTTGAGGATAAAAAGTCGACAGACTTGTTGCACAAAAAAATGGATGTGTGAAATTTGTTCCTTGATTGTAATACAGTTACTGTATCTTTCCATTCAAAAACTTGAAACTTCACAAGATGATTACCATTTGTGGAAGGGCGGGGGTAGGAAAGTGGTGGTGGTGGTGAGGAGGGAGGGGGGAGGGGTGGGGGGTTACCATATCTATTTTTGATCAAATTGTTGTAGAGATCAAGGTAACATAGGTTTGTTTTGCTACCAATCAATGTCATAGGCCTAAACAGAGGACACAGTTTACAAATGGAAAGCACAATGCTTCAGTAGAAGGGGCACATCTCTTGCAGACTAATCCTCGAAATGAATTTCTGGTCGATATATAACTTGCAGAATTAAACGATTGATTTTGAATAGGTCAATGTGTCGCATATGATCTATGGAATAACCAGATTATTGGTAATGGTAAATAAATTATAGACAAATGAGCAAATAACAATTAGTGAATGGGTCACAGATAAATTTGCAAAGCTGTCCTGACTTCAATGATTAAAAAGACATGAATGGAGAATTGCTTTTCATTTGTGGTTTTAAATAATAGCGTCATTATTACAAAAAAAATCTTTTTTATGATATCAAGTAACTGTTTGCTTTTCTTTTTCAGACATTGGTATTCTCCTACATGGTGGGCACAATCAGCAGGTAAGATACATATGAACAGATTCTGCCTACATATAGGTGATGGGGTCCTTCACACAGTGTGCTCCCTATCCCCATCTTGCCCTCACACTATGGGACCCCATTACTCTGACAAGAGGCTGACTTACTATTTTGCAGTGGTTGAGTTATTTTAGGGTCAGAGCCTAAGGGTTCTGACTAGAGGTTAAGACTATATATATATGATCTGTTAAACTTATTGAAAAAAAACCTTTCGTTGGTGTTTGATGAAGGAATGATCATTGTTATGGGAATTAAGGCCATATGTTTGCTAGGGCAAGAAATAAAGTATTGACTGTTTGCCATAACTAACAGAGATGACAAGAAAGGCTCTGCTCAAAATATTACTTTGAATTATGATTTTGTCATGTTATCTATTTGTAGTAATTCTGGATAATTAGTATTTCCAATAAAAAAAACCAATGGAAATATTTGCAGATTTGACATTATGAATTATCAGTATCAAAGTATGGAACATATGAAAACACAATTTTGAACGATTTTAAGGGATGAATAAAATAAACTTTATTTATTTTACAACAATTATGAAACAAGTTATTTCAACTTATATTAATCACTCTTGTTGGCCCGGATGGAAATCCTCATGGGGGTCTTATTATGGGGGGAAATTGGGGTACCCAGGGAAAATCCATGTGGTCAGGCAGATGACCCCCATACCTTTTCACATCCGATCTGGGAATCGAACCCTGGCCGCCTTGGTGAAAGGCAATTGTGCTTTATTCACTGCACCACCTGGCACCCGACCATCCAAGTGATGAATAAGTAACATTTGTAATATAAAATGGTACATTTTCCCGACCTCCCTAAACAAAAAAAATACTGGCCTAAGATTGAAACTTTGTTATATTGATTTTGACTTGGGATGTGATAATTAATAGTGATGATAAATGGAGCTTTAGGAGTTACACTTCAGACTAGGACAGAGAAATGGTTAGGATTATGGACATATGCATAGACACTAGGGTAGGTATTTCCACTTCTTTAAAACCTATACTGTATAATGTAATGTTACATCAGATATACCTTCAATATGTAATGTGTTAAATCTACACCTGTCACAGAAATAAGTAATACCACACATCTAATGTCACAGATTGATCGAGTGCAATCTGATAAGCCAGATGAACACATATGTGGTATGACTTCATTATTTTGTATACAGTATGCAAACTGTATTCTCTGCAAAACATTACTTATCATTACCGCAAATAAATGTTCAGCTTGCTTCCAGCTTGAACCGAAAAACAGGCTGACAAAAAAGACATTGAGGGTGGAATAATGACATCACATTACCATAGAGGAAAATAAGTATTAAAATCTTCAAAACCTATTCTTGTATAACAACCAATGATTTCAAGCCAAAAAGGAATTCTGGCTACTGGGCAAATATAACATCTTGTACCTTGTATAGCATGACCTGAAAACTGGCTGTGTCTCTGCTGTAAGATTGTAAGAAAGGTTGTTTTATTGTGTGTTACAGCTTTTATGACACCTACAGTGTGTTAATAGCAGCAGGAATCACAGCTCTTGTCTGCCTCTCTGTATCCCTGTTTGCCATTCAGACTAAGGTAAGCACGGCTGATTCTTCTATCAAATTAAGGCGGCTATAAACGGCCCCATTCCCCCCTAGCAGCCCTCTTTGAAATAATGCTATAATTTCAAGATTTATTCATCAGATTCATAAAATATGCAGTGTTATTTCGGTGAAATATAAATCATAATGGCAAGATTTTATATGTGTTATTCGATAAATTCAGTCAATCAAACAGTAATTCAAAAGCTTACCAACATCTGTCATAGAATTGCATGAAAGTTTTCACAGTTCGTATTCATTTATAACAAACTTACAACAGGTTTTAGATGTTACAATATTTCAGTATAATAGTAAATATACAATTCATTGAGTCAATGACCATGCATATGACTGCACCTAGTCTAGCTTTAATGTTGAATATTGATTTAAAGAGAAGATGTTGTGTCAATCAGATCAAAAAAGTTTAGAATAAATAAAATAATCAGTACCATAGTTGAGGATTCATCAAACTTGAAAGACATGAAATACATGTATTATGTCATTTTGAATACCATTTTAGTCGTGTCTTTATGACCCCTCATTATCCAATGTTTAAGTAAGTTCCCAAAATTCCCCCTGTTCAAAAAATGTCAGAGGCCCTGTTTAAAATTTGTAGAATCAGTCTTGGAAAGACGCAATATGTAAGATGCAATGTAATATTATCTGTATGTGATATGAAATTTTATGATGAGAAAATCATTCTGTTTTTAAACTAAATCCTTGCTGATAATTAGAGTATACAGTAATACAAGATAGAGTGTAGGGTAGAGAAATCTCAGCAATGAGTCAAATGCATTACTCTTGAGTTAATATGGGAGTGAACTTACATGTGCTGGACAAAATATTTGCTGATAATGGATACAATCTCAACCCTCTTATTGCAAAACCCAGGATTGAACACTGGCAAAATTTTCATATACAAAAATTAACTTAAATTGTAAATCTTAATTAACAATTCAGATTTAAAAAGTTGTAATACTTGATCAACAATAAAAATGTAGTAAGTATTAATGCTTTATCAACAACAAAGTTATTACTAGATTTGATGAAGATCAAAACACAGGATTTCCAACAAGAAAATGATCAAAAATATGTTGGCCTGCATCACTTACTGGTCACCGAGAAAAGCCTGATAAGCTTCAGCAATATATAAGATAAACAGAACACTTTTACATATTGAAACAGAAGTTATGAAAATATATCAGTGATATATTATGAATTATCATAATGAATGTCTTTGGATATTAATGAGTAAAAATGGAAAACAAACATTTAAACATACAGTGAGTAAATTGTTCCTGGACATATTGAAGCTGACTATTATGCCTAGGAAGTTTGGAAGATTTACCTTGTTTGTGGATAAGGGCAGATCTGCGATTCAATAAGACCACAGTAAGGAGACAGTCTCTACGTAGTTTGAGTGTTCTGTAATGGGTTATTGCCCTTTGAACGTGTGTTAGTCTACAGTAGCTGACTGAGTAGTGTGGGATTCCCAGAGTGGGAAATGACGTCGGAGAAAGACGAAGGTAGTCCGTAAAAGGCATATAGTCCCTCAACTATGTACATCGGGGTGGTGAATGAAACGAGCATTGTGTCTATATCGGTTCGGTTTGCCATGCCAAAGAAAGGCTGATGTTTGCCCACTGCAGTAGAGATGTAAACTATCCCTACTTTTAAGATTGAGAGTGCGTAGTAATTGATGTAGTATTACCAGCTTGTACCTAAGACGTCTTAATATAAATCAAAGTACTGAGAGTACTGAAAACACTTCAAAATCGCACAAAAATGACAAAATGGAAATCCCTAATAACAAAGTGGTATATCTTCGTCATTTTTGATGCTATGACCTTGAAACTTCGGAAATAACTTAAATAGACCTTGCTCTTTTATATTTGGGAAAATATGAACTATTGTTTTTATTTTTGACCAATATTTGACCCCATAACGAGGCTTTGAACTTGATATTCTCTGATAACATGTCACGGAAAAAAGTTAGCCCTGACTAAGCTCAACAAGAAGTATGCTTTCGAAGTTATGGTCGTTCAAAAAAACGTTTTTAAAAAAACTCTATTTTTAGATCTGTGACCTTGACCTTTGACATTATGATAATGAATTTGTTTGCATACCATGTGTTTCTTGTCCTCTAATACGTACTGAAATATGAATGTTATATTTTTATTCGTTCTTGAGATAGTGTCCACAAGATCATTTGACCCCTGTGGCCTTGAATGTAGGTCAAGGTCAATGATATGTAGCATTTTTGTAGGCAAGGCTACATACTATGGATATACCCAATATCAACCCTGTATGTGTCTTAATGAAGGAGAACAAGCGTTTTTAGTAAAATTTTGAATTTTGGCGGGAAAATGAAACTTTTCAAAGTGGCATATCTTCGTCATTTTTGAAGCTATGATCATGAAATTTTTCACATACCTTCATTAGAACATTCCCTTTATGATGAGATAAAAATATAACTCATTTTGAGATTTTCATTTTTTACCTATATTTGACCTCATAGCGAGGCTTTTAACTTGACATATTCTCTGAAAACATGTCATGGGCAAAAAATAGCCCCGACCAAGATCTACAAGATCCACATAATGTTCATGCAGAACAACGAACGCCTATGAAGTTATGGTCGTTCTAAAAATGTTTTAAAAAATCGATTTTTAGATCTGGGACCTTGACCTTTGACATTACGATCATGATTTTTGTTCGGGTGTCTGGAGTTTGTTGTCCTCTATCATGTACTGAAATACGGACGTACCATCTTTATTCGTTTTTTGAGATAAAGTGTTAAGGTAATAGGATTGTGTCGCCATTTCTCAGTAGAATTTATTCAAATTTTGTAGTTATATTGCTTTGAAGTAAAGAAATTTTTCTGCCACAAAAAAAGATATAGGTTGTCAGAATTTTAAGGATTTTAAATGGAAATTAATGTAAAAAGAATTGAATTTTGAAAAGAGACTTGAAACACACATTTTTTTTGCAAAATAATGTCAATAAAAATGATACTAACATAGATTAGTATTGCATTAATGTATATTAATTTCATAAATGCTGAAATTGTGTAAAATTAATCGTCTATAAACGATTAAAAATTGACATTTTATAATATAACCATATACACATAGTAACTGCATGCAATGAGTTATCGTTCTTGGAAAACTTCACAGTATAGTGAAATAGGTAGCCGGTTTCCTGAAGTACAGAAAAATGGACACATGTGACTCATTGATCAAAAAACAACTGAATTAATGCCTGGCTTGCTTTGAAATACTTTAATATTGACAGAACACGCTGTTCTGTCAATAATAAGCATACAGTATTCATCAGTTTAATATTAAACAATAGAATATGTGGAAATTGTGATACTGTCTCCCTACATTGGATTTTCAACTAGGGATGTACTTCCTAACTTCCGTTTAGCAATACACTCCTATGACCTTAACAAGATTTCTGGAAATAAGAATAATAAGAATAAGAAAAAACAACAATAACAATAGGTATTTCCATCCAAATGGAAATCCCTAATAAGTTGTAATACTTTATCAACAATTAAGATTCAATAAGTTGCAATGCTTTATCAACAATACAAATTTAATAAGTTGTAATACTTATCAAAAAATAAGATTTGATAAGTTTTAATGCTTTATCAACAATTAAGATTTAATAAGTTTGAATGCTTTATCAACAACAAAATTGTAATAAGAGATAGTGCTTTATCAACAATTAAGATGTAATAAGTTGAAATGCTTTATTAACAATAAAATTGTAATAAGTTCAAATGTTTTATCAACAATTAAGATGTAATAAGTTGTAATACATTATCAAAAGAAAAGATTTAACAAGTTGTTATATTCTATCAACAATAAAGATGTAATAAGTTTGAATGCTTTATCAACAATTAAGATTGAACATGGTGTGATACTTTATCAACAATAAATATTTTAGTAAATTGTGATACTTTATCAACAACAAAGATTTCATGAACATTTGAATACTTTAGCTACAATAAAGATATAATCTGTTGTAATGTTTTATTAAAAATAAACATGTAATAAATTGTAATGTTTGATTTACAGATTGACTTCACAATGTGCTCTGGCTTGCTTTTTGTACTTGTCATGGTCCTTTTCTTCTTTGGCTGGTCTGTCATGATTGTGTACTTCACCATTGGATTTAGCTATGTAAGTGTACCACACTGCGTCTCAGAGTAAGGGACATGTTTTTGAGTTGGTCATTAATTATGATTTTTACTTTATTTGTAATTTATACAGTTCATCAAATCAAATTCATAATAAACTAGTGAGACATAGATATGTATAACTGAAATAAAACTAATAGAATTGATGAGATAGACTATGTAATAGCATTGATAAGACAGACTATGACTTATAGAATTGATAAGATAGACTATGACTAATAGAATTGATAAGATAGACTATGACTAATAGCATTGATAAGACAGACTATGACTTATAGAATTGATAAGATAGACTATGACTAATAAAATTGATAAGATAGACTATGACTAATAGAGTTGATAAGATAGACTATGACTAATAGAATTGATAAGATAGACTATGACTAATAGAGTTGATAAGATAGACTATGACTAATAGAATAATAGAATTGATAAGATAGACTATGACTTATAGAATTGATAAGATAGACTATGACTAATAGAGTTGATAAGATAGACTATGAGTAATAGAATTGATCAGATAGACTATGACTAATAGAGTTGATAAGATAGACTATGACTAA
>NW_018407615.1:1226095-1242389 GCF_002113885.1 Mizuhopecten yessoensis
AAGTTTGCTATAGACACAATAGTACCTGTTTAGATATACTCGCCCTAAACAGGTACACACTGAAATCTCACGTGAGAGGTAGCTGACAGGGCTTGTGGTAGCTATGGTATATCCGCCCTTGACAAATTTGCTATAGAAACAATAGTTTCCGTTTAGATATACTCGCCCTAAACGGAAACACTTAAATCCCATGTGAAAGGTAGATTAACACATCACTGCATATATTAATCCAACTTTGGAGTGTAGTACCCCTTTTTAGATATACTCGCCCTAAAAGGGGGTACACACTGATGATCTGATAAAATAAGCACACTGTGAAAACGTTGATTCACAAAATATCTGGTACTGACTTGCATAATGATACTTGAGCCTTGCGTAGAATATGATGAGGGGTGCGAATGTACCGGCAGTAGCTATCCGATTGCCTGCGTCCCAACACCTTGATAAGGTGATCGGGGATATCAGACTGTGCGGCGGTAGTAGCGGCTCCTATACGAAAAGAATGGCCACTGTACAAAGTGTGATTGAGGCTCAATCGATCCAAGGTCTGTCTTAACTTGTCGATAAACACTTGGCGAGTCAAGGGAGCCGATTTGATGGAGAAAAGGGGGTCTGTAGGGGTACAACCTGTCATGTACCTGTCTGCCAACATTCTGATGATAGCAGCAACTGCACACACTTGCTGGTGGGTGCGGAAGAGGTGAATAGTGACCCCATGTCGAAAGGGGTCTGTCTTGGATGCCTTGAGGTGCAAGTCTAGGCTGTTACTATCGGGTGCTACCTTCACATCGCTTATACATAGATGGAAGGAAGGATTAAATGAGTTTGTAAGACAAGTAAATTCTCCACATCTTAAGAATGCAAAGAAAGCTACACAGCAAGCTGCCTCCAAAGTAATGTCTGTGGCAGGGTCGAAAACACCTTGGCGAAAGGCTGAACATACTTTTGTCAATATGTTGTATGTTATGGGTAGCCTCGGTTTGGCAGGAGTTCCCTGCAACTTCTTCAAACCCCGTAATATTGTTTGAAGTCGATAAAGTGGTAGTCCATGAGAATTCACAAGTGGGTTTTCTAGTCCCAGTGCTGTACAATGGTACTTAATACCGTACAGATATAGTTTAATTGTTGAGTATTTCAACTTGAGGTTATAGTAACAATGTGTGACAAAGAATATCAGTATTTCCTCTGTCACGTCGCTAAACACACTTGCTGGGTTATTGTTTATACCATACAAAAGGATGAAGTTCTTGAAGCAGGATGCTCCTGATGAGTAGGTAACTCTGGTTGACTGAGCCACTGCAGCATTCCACAGGTCACGCACTGATGGTCCTAATACAGAGGCACATTGCTGTAGTCCGAAATAGGCTCTGGATGTACCTCTGCAAATGGAGCAAGCTGGTGGAATCGGTCCATCTGGAAACGAGATAGAGCATCAGCTACAATATTCTGTTTACCTGGGATATGCACAGCAGTAAGGGCAAAATTGTTAGTAAAAGTACACCATGTTAGACGTCGCATAATGGGCATAATGTAAGCACATTTTTGAACGCCCTTTCTTGATAATATTGACCGTTGCCTGGTTGTCACAATGTAATTTGATTCTGAGGCCTGTCCACTCATGTCCCCATATCATAGATGCTAGTACAATTGGGTACAATTCCATGAAGGCTATTGACATTTCCGAATTGTCCAGAGATAATTTGTGTGGCCAGCGGCCCTGGAACCACCGCCTGTGGTAATAGGCACCGAAGCCTGTTCCTCCTGCCGCAGCTGTGTAGAGGTCTATATCATGTGCCAACTCCTGAAGGAAGACTGAACGTCCATTCCATTGCTCCATGAAGGAATACCACATGAACAAGTCCTGCCTGCATGCTTGAGTGAAGTGTACATGATGATGTAACTTCTTGATAGAGGCGGCTAGGGTCAAAAGATATGAAATAAAAGAACGTCCTGGTGTGATAACCTTACTGGCAAAGTTTAAGTGGCCTAGGAGGCTCAAGAGTTCACGCTTGGTAACTGATTTTTGTTCACAGAATGATTTAATCGTTTCAATGATCCGCTGTTGTTTATTTAATGGCAGACGCGCTTCCATTTTATCAGTATCCAGGATGATTCCTAGAAATTCTAAGCTTTCACACGGTCCAATAGTTTTGTGTGGTGAAATTGTTATATTGAGTTTCAGAAAAACCATAGACAGAATAGCCATTGTCCGTTCAGCTACTTGGTGTGGTGCTTCGATTGTCAGAAAGTCATCCAGGTAATGAACTACAGTTGTGGGAACGCACAACGTTACACGATGTACGGTGTGCGCACGATGTGTACACGGTGTGTGAACGATGTGTGCACGATATGCGAACGATAAAAATCTGGGCGATCAAATCTTGCGTACATTTGTGTGCACGATGGACCGTGAACGTTGTGCGATAACAATCGTGGTTGGTGTAAATTGAGGAATGCCTCAACAATATATATGGTTTCGTGTTTAAACATATAAACCTGATTTTTACGTATGTTTCTATATTCTACCTACACCTATAAACTTATCTTTATATCTATACTTTCTTAAATTTAGAAATTGTGTTGTTTTTTTTATTTTTAACCGACCTTAATCGACACCTGTGAAATCAAAACACAGTCCTGCATACAGGTAAACAGAGCCACTAGCCGTCTACATGTACGTATACCTGGACGTTAGTTTTCCCCCGCCCGGGGCGCTTACGTATTTCTTCGGGTTGGGCCAGGGGTGTGAAAACACAGGTGAAGGGGAGCTATAGGCAAACCGAATGCAAATAACAAATACTAAGCGTCCAGCTGTGTTTTCATTACGGTCATACGGTATCGCATATCAGCTCTATGTGTCAGGTACAGGCCAGGTCAAACCCCGGTAACTCATCAAATTGTTAATTACATATTCTGTTACCTTGGCGCGAAACCCATTCTTGACAGTCTAACGGTCACTGTAATGCTGTGTTACACGCATTGTACAACTGTACATAATCTTCATTACTGTGATGANACTTAATATGGGATTGGAAATACTGTACAATCCTCGAAGCACATAAGGATTGGTAAGACAAACAGTTAAATTTTTGGACTAGATTAAGATAAGAGTCAATCAGACCTATTGGAAACTATCTGGATAGGATAGAGTCAATCAGACCAAACGTACAATCCCTTGACAAGATAGGGTCAATCAGACCTACTGAACACTCCCTGGACAAGATAGGGTCAATCAGCCCTATTGTACACTCCCTGGACAAGATAGAGTCAATCAGACCTACATAACACTCCCTGGACAAGATAGAGTCAATCAGCCCTATTGTACACTCCCTGAACAAGATAGAGTCAAACATTTCTACTTTATACACTACCTGTGTAGGCACAAGATAGGGTCAGTGAGACCTGTGGCAAGGATACCTGAGATGTTACTGTATACCCTAATCTTTTATTACTGCACACTTTCTAGGCAGTACTTTAGACTTTACATACCATAGACCTTTGATACTGTAGTGTCAGTCATATACTCATACACCTATTGTAAAGCTAGGGTAACATAAACATTTCAATCAAATCTTTTATTGTTTTCAGATCCTCCATTGTGTCTATGCAGGTGTGGCTGCTCTTGTTTTCACCTTGGTAAGCTGGGGAAACAATGTAAATTAGATGTATGCATAGATACGAAACCAACAAGTATTACTTCTTTTTGTGAATATTGAACCATGTGTTTACATGATGCTGTTGTCACATTATAAGGCATATTATACAGTGCCCTCCTGATCCTCCAATGAAGTTGGGGGGTGTAATGGAAGACAGAATTAGCTTGTCAGTCTTTCTGCCTATTGATGCAATCTTTACATTTGTCATGCATTATTATAACATTGTAAGAAAAAAACCTAGTTATTGTCATTATGAGACTTTTAACTAGGTAACATTACTATGTTTTCGATAATTATACGTCCAATACATAGTATCAAACTACAAAATATGTAAATTTGTTTTGTCGCTATGAAATCTATAACTGTATATTTTGAATATACAGCAAATTATAATGAGCTCCATTTGGTGACAGTCAGACTACATACCTTTGTGTGTTGATCACACTGGTCATTGTAAACCTCTTTCATGTTTCAGTTTCTGGTTTATGACACACAAATGATTGTCGGAGGCCGCAAGCATGAACTGAGTCCGGAGGAGTACATCTACGGTGCCCTACAGCTCTACATCGACGTTGTTTACATTTTCCTTATCATACTTTCTTTATTTGGAAAATCTAACTAGACTTGTGATGTGTCTTTGTATAACAGTGTACTATCAGACAATCCCCCACCTGTATAAGCTACAGATTTCTAAAGTCAATGGAACGTCATTCTATTATTATGTACAATGTGGTCTAGATTGATGAAAAATGTAGACGTTGTACATGTATGTTAATGAAATATAGGGGATTCCAGGTTTTCTTTACTTTAAGTTTTGAAAAGTCATTAATTCATTAAAATAATGATGGTGACAACAATTCAATTTCTATGTAAAAAGTTGAGATTATAAATAAAATTTAAATTTAGCAGCATCAAGATCACTTTATAATATAAAATTGGTTTTCAGGATCCCCACCACTTTCCTATTGTATACTGTAAACACTTCTTGAAAAGTTCATTTCCTGTTCAAATTATTTTTTCCTTTTTGTTCCTCTTTTGGGGGGTGAATATATATTTCTTTGGTACATACTCCTTGCTGTAGAAAATGGGAAAGCAGGTTCAAGTAAAAAAAAAAAAAAACTAAATGGAAGTCTTGGTGGGTATACACTACAGATTGCTAAGGCGTTCTACCTTAAAATGTGTCCACTTTACACCACTTTCCAGAAGCCAAAGCTTGGTGAACACATACTTTATACCCGTATATTTTTACTGCAGTTTATTTTTTTTGCATTTTTCACTCTCCCGAATGAGGGCAAGTGACAGTGAATTTTAGCAAATAACATACAATATATAGTATAATTACACGTGGAATGCTAAAATTACACTGAGTCAACATTGGCAAAGAGTGAATATTTGACAGGGCGGAAGATTCCCAGTATACGGTATGTTTTTAGTTTGCCGATCTAACCCCAATCTTTTCACACATATATAGTTTGTTATAATAATCCTGTGTTTCATTGCCAATAATACACTTACCTTATGTGTAGTTTTATTAACATCAAAAATATACCACACTTCTGAAGAGAGATATTGCCATTACTGATATCACAACTGTAGTTTTGTTGATATCAATAATGTCATGATTATTTTAATGTAAATGTTTTGGCACCAAATATGTCAAATCTGGTTTTTAATAACACCAAAAGTGACACATATTTTCAGCAAGATAGTGTCATTAGTGATGTTGCAGCTGTGACAACTTGTGACAAGTGGGATTTCATTCACATCGGTGAATATTGTCAAGTTTGGTTTCATTAACAGAAATGGTGCCACATGATAACGAGTAAAGTGTAATTTGATTGCATTACCAACGTCATCACAAGTCTAATATTAATTTACATTTAAAATTTAGCTCTGTGTGTTATTTCATCAACACCAATGTGTATTGAGTAAAAGATTATTTCATTAACACCAGTGATGGCCACATTATGATGTGTTGTCTCATCAACACCCCTGGTGTGGATTATGTTAAGTGTGATTTCATCGACACAAACAATGTCCATTGTACGATACTGGATTAATTAACACCAGTGATGGCCACACTATGATGTGTTGTCTCATCAACACCACTGGTGTGGATTATGTTAAGTGTGGTTTTAATGACACAAACAATGTCCATTGTACGATATTAGATTAATTAACACCAGTGATTTTGTTATTGCACTGATACATTAATGTCCACAGTGTTATATCTACTTCCATTGACACCAGAGATTTGATAGATATCTGTTCATGTGAACAAGAATGATATCTCAACATGTTGAAATATGCTAAAAGGTTCATTAACAAATCTTAACTGTCATGTTTTGTATATCGATTGCATGGTCATGCTGCCAGGGTGCAGATAACAGAACATGATTGCAGATAAAAACAGTTAAATTTATTATAAATGTTTACCTCTTTATTGAAATATAGCTGTTTAGATATATATATTTCCCTCATAAATGCTGTTAGTTTCATCATTCATAAGGCCTGATTTACTGTTTGGTCGTAATGTCTTTATTTATAAGAGCAGGGGTGAAACAAATTATTGATGACCGTGTATTGTATGTTTTTGTTTTAAGTTGTGTAACCTACTTTGTAGGACTAAATGTAAATGATCACTGTTCACTCATTGGTTACCTAGTCTACTTGTTTCTAATCGATGAAGGAGCATTTTGTACCTATTGTAATTGTAATGGTACTTATATTTTCATTTCATTTTTTGTCTTTATTTTTATAAAATTGTCTCATTCTGATATTTGTGGTATATTTTGTCATTTGTCATTTATAATCAAATGGCTTTAATGAAGTTACAGTTCTGTCATTTTTCTGTAATTTTAATGGACCATAAGAGTTAAAAATAGATATTAAAGAATATTGTTATATTATTCTTGGTCACAAATAAAACAAAATTGGTTTAATTATTTTATATAGCTTATTTGTTTATTCCTGTAATGCATGTTACTCACTGCATCTTGTGACATTTTTCGTACTATATATCGAGGGTTGATTGGAGTAAGGACATGTTTCCATTTTTTGTAACATTACGCTCTAACACTCATCTCTTCTATTGATATGTAGATATCATTGTTAGCTTTTTATAATAACATCTGTGATAAACTGTTTTCATTTACATCATTGTTAAACACATATTATTATTATATTAGAGTTGCTTTAAATATAAATCTACAATTAGGCATTATTGCTTGATTACTAGTATAAGAGTATATCTTTTCATTTATGATGGAAAATCCTCTATTAACTACAAACTATTACAGGTAGTTGTGTTGACTTTGGTTTGTATCATACCAAGTGAAAACATGATTAATATAGTTAAAATAAATATAAATCTTAATGTTTTTCAACAAAGACGGTATCATACACAATATGCAATGTACAGAGCATTGCTATTTCATATTAGACATACATGTATTAAAATCTCAAAAAATATTTGATATACAAAGAAGAACTTCTAGAAAGAAAGTAATTGATTTCCTATAGTGAAATATAGATCTTCTTGAAAGAAAGTAATTGATTTCCTATAGTGAAATATAGATCTTCTTGAAAGAAAGTAATTGATTTCCTATAGTGAAATATAGATCTTCTTGAAAGAAAGTAATTGATTTCCTATAGTGAAATATAGATCTTGAATATTCTTGGACTTACAAATAGATACTGAACGATATCTGGTACCACCAGATGCATACATTTGTGTATTTTGTTTAAAGTGTTTGGAAATAGCAGACCTTAACATTGTTGTTTTACGTGGTATGTATATAAGTCACATATGTACAATACATGTTATGTACATGTGTATAATTATTTAAGGTGTTTGATGATTAAACCCATTCAAATTTCTTTAAGATCATTTTAACTATTTCGTTTTTTAATGAATAGCAAATTGATGTTAACGAAGAACAACACCATGGAGAGTGTTACCTTTTCCTAGGTAATTTGTAAATGTGTTCTGATGTTTGTCAATGGATAGACTTTGTAGGTAGACATTCAAACTGATCTTGTTGGTACTATATTGGTTTCATAAAAGTGAATAGTTTTAATATAACAAGAATTCTTTTTAGAACTTGCAATTGTTTTTCTAAGTGTAAAGGAAAGTCTACCGGGGTATAGTGCACCTGCTTCTAAATGTTTAAATTCTGAATATATAACATTAACAATGACCCTCCTTTTTCTTACTCCGAAAAAGCACTAGTTTATTATGTACAACATTTTCTCTACTGTTAGATTTAATATAAAACTTAGAAATTGTAATTCATATGAAACAGCATATCGTGGTCTAGCTTCTGTACAAAAAAATATATACATTTTGTATTCAAGTTTGTTGCATCCAACATTTAGTCTACTGTAGAGAAAATATATACATTTGGTACTAGTCCTCTTGTTTGTGTTATCCAACATTTGATCATCTGTACATAAAGACGTAATATGCTAAAGCATTAGTTTGGAGACATTTTTCATAAAGAATGTGTGTAAAACTTAAGTCAGAAAAACAAACAGTGTATTGTATAAATCTATACAATCCTCTTGCCTTCACTAATTGCCTTAAACGGCGTTTGTGTATAGAATTGTTTATTATGAAAGATATATTTTTAACATGCTTTGTTTTGAAAAGTTCAGCTGTCGTTTTAAGTTTAGCTCAGTTGGCGAACATTTCTTACCTAAAAGTCTTTTAAAGTTGATGGTGATCATCTCTCATTTTCGCTTGCTCATTAAATTTGGCTCATTGAATCCAAAAAAAGGACATATTTCAAGTTTTTTCCGAGGTACTTCTAAAACGACGACTGTTTAATATTAGACAAAGTACTTAGCTAATTTAGGTTGCAAACGTTGATCAATTTAGGTTGCAAACGTTGATCAATATTAGAGAAAAATAACCTACAAGACAGGTTTCTAATTTCATGTTTTAAAAGTTCTAAAATTGCTTACCTCATGCAGATATGGCCTGGAGATAGTTCAGTTAATTTTTACAACCGAATCGCTATAAATCACTATATGTTTTGATTATAACAGCGATTTACAGTTGTATCCTGTTAGTACAGTGTATATAAATGTTGATCAAAATCGCCCCTCACCTCATGAATCTGTTTACTTTCAAATTGTTATAGAAGAACTGTTTTGATGAGGGTTTAAATTCATGTACAGTATTGTTTATTACTATTATGTCTTATTATGACATTTGTTGTTTATGATTTTATATATTTAACCATATTTACACTCTATAAAGAACTGCACACAAACAATGTATGTTGTACATGGAAATGAATACATTTTAAATAGAATAAGTAAAATAAACTTATTTTTTAAATTGTCCGACCAATACTCAAATGTATAATTTGTCTTTGTATCTTGATAAGGCATTATCAAATTGAATCTGATGACGAAAAGGCAAAATGTTAAAGACTGGCACTTTTTAGCATTCATGTGGCACAACGTTAAACTGTGATTTCATAATCGGGAACAATTTAATTTGGTAGCTTACCTTTTTTTGATTGAAATTGTCATCAATATGAAAAGTTTTTTCTGACGTTTTACTCGATATGGAGTTGTATACGCCCATCAAATGTTTTGACAAGACGCATTACGATATGAGGAGCGTCCGTCTATCAATGATTTAGTTTCCGCCAGGTTTCCGCTTCAATCTCGTGAAACTGTAATGAAACTTTGTATGAATGTACTTACATTATACGAAGATCAAGGATACGTTCGAACAAGAGCCAAGTTCGTGCATTAATAATCGACATACTGTGCTCTGATTGCTTAATTTCCAAACTTTAGTTTCTGCAAGATAACTTGCTCAAGTATCACTTATTTTTGATTTTGATTGAAATTTGGTTTAAACAAAGGTTGAGGCTAAGTTCGAAGTTGAGCAAACTTTGAGCGTAATTAATTAGCATATTGTTTTCTGATAAGCGGACAATTTCTGCCCAATAATTTTGTCAGATATGAACGGATTCTGATGAAACTTGGTCAAGATTTATATTATTCAATGACAAAGGCTAAGTTTTAAAATAACCAAAACCTGCATTATTCATTGTCATGCTGCTATCTGATTTGTTGACGATTTCCGCACAACAACTTAGTTAAATTCGACAGGATTCTGATGAGACTTGGTCAATATTTACCACTGTTTAAAAGCAATATCTGCAAGTAATTAATGAACAACAAAAAAAAACTAAGGCTTCTTCTCCTTACATTTCCATACTTTCATACAGTTACATGTAGAAACAATAATACACCAGGGGAATTTAAGTATATCAGATTGGTATGGGACGGGCGTATATATTGTTGCGCCCTGCGGTTCTCTTGTTCAACAGTGTTTGCTATATGTCACACATATTTTCAAATACGACAATTGGTGGAATGTCCGTTTAATCAAAGTAATACCGTTTGTAAAGTGAAATTTCTGATAATAACGGATTAACATCGTGCCAACGGTTATACAGGTATTGATAACAAGTATGTGTGGAAAATATGTTATTAATATTTCCGGTGTCTGATTAATGGGCAAAATGATGATAAAGATGATGGGGAAGGTCACCTTACTGTTGTACGGCATCCGAATAGTATTCGTACCTGTACCATTATGTCTTGTGTTGTGGATTTTTTCCCGCTACAGTATGTGGCCAGTTTCACTTACAACAGCCTCTGCTCTTTTACTCTTGCGAGGCGGAGATGCTTTGACGGCAAGTTTATGTGGCACTTTGGTGATGGTAATAAAATACATTTACAGATGTAATCAATTCGGTGTGATCGAGTGTTGATATGCTTTACTATATGACCAAAGAGACTGGTTTTGTACACGTTCACGTGTATATTATGGTTAGTGATGTACATAATTAATCGACGTGGTCTTTGACATTACTTTTTCGAAGTTTTAACTTCCAAATATCGATGATCTTAAGTAACGTGCTTCCAAAAAAACTTAAGGAATCCCCCCTCGTGATAGCCAGATATCAAATTTGATGTCACCCTATTACCTATGTGCAATTACCGTGTAATCTTACGGTCTTCCTTTGAAGGTTTGCTAAGAAGGGATATACCAAAGCACGTCCTACAATTTGATCTCGATTCTGTGACTAGACATTTCATCTTATATTCTAAACATTGTTGTATTTTTCCATTTATTGTCATTTCAGAAGATATATATTTGTACACGAGCCTTCACAAGAGAATGGTTTTAATAAAATCTTAATATTGTGAAATTTCGTCATTCGTTTTATTTTCATTACTCGTTGTTTGGATATTTAATTAATGCTGTCCTATAAATTGACCTGACTGTTCGATGTTTCGTTAGTATCGCTACTCTAGTTAGAATTGATGCGTCGTCATTTGTTATCCGTTTACGAACATTAGCGCTTGTCAGTTTTTGCTTTTGACCTTCTATACATATAATTAGTCATTGCTTTACAGACTTAATCCTTATCCGATAAAACTTGAAATATATTTTCAAGTGCATCACCACTTTTCGAGATCACTGTTACTGTGGTGTTATATTTGACCTTTGACATTGGGGTAGAGGTATTATAAAGCTATGCAGCAAGTAATTCATCAGCGCCAATCGTTTTCGGTTTTCGTGTTATATGAACTATATTGTGAAACTCTTCCCCTGAATGGTGTTCGTAAGATGAAATATTTATCATTTAATAAATTGGAAGGGTTTTAAACCCATTCGTTCTGTTTCAGCAGTAGTGTAGACCAATTTGATTTCCACCTTTTTGGTCCCCTACCATATATCGCCCATAAGTCTTGGAAGGACGAACAGCTGTATGGTGCAGTGACGTGCATTTTTGGCCTACTGTATATATATAACCACATAGTATAGGTTCTCACCTGTGTGTTACGTTTTTGGCCTGCTGTATATATATAACCACATAGTATAGGTTCTCTCCTGTGTGTTACGTTTTTGGCCTACTGTATATATAAACCACATAGTACAGGTTCTCACCTGTGTGTTACGTTTTTGGCCTACTGTCTATATATAACCACATAGTATAGGTTCTCACCTATGTGTTACGTTTTTGGCCTACTGTATATATATGTAACCACATATTATAGGTCCTCACCTGTGTGTTACGTTTTTGGACTACTGTATATATATAACCACATATTATAGGTTCTCACCTGTGTGTTACGTTTTTGACCTACTGTATATATATAACCACATAGTACAGGTTCTCACCTGTGTGTTACGTTTTTGGACTACTGTATATATATATATAACCACATAGTATAGGTTCTCTCCTGTGTGTTACGTTTGTGGCCTACTGTATATATATATATAACCACATAGTATAGGTTCTCGCCTGTGTGTTACGTTTTTGGCCTACTGTATACATATAACCACATAGTACAGGTTCTCACCTGTGTGTTACGTTTTTGGCCTACTGTATATATATTACCACATATTATAGGTTCTCACCTGTGTGTTACGTTTTTGGCCTGCTGTATATATATAACCACATAGTATAGGTTCTCTCCTGTGTGTTACGTTTTTGGCCTACTGTATACATATAACCACATAGTATAGGTTCTCACCTGTGTGTTACGTTTTTGGCCTACTGTCTATATATAACCACATAGTATAGGTTCTCACCTATGTGTTACGTTTTTGGCCTACTGTATATATATTACCACATATTATAGGTTCTCACCTGTGTGTTACGTTTTTGACCTACTGTATATATATAACCACATAGTACAGGTTCTCACCTGTGTGTTACGTTTTTGGCCTGCTGTATATATATAACCACATAGTATAGGTTCTCTCCTGTGTGTTACGTTTTTGGCCTACTGTATATATATTACCACATATTATAGGTTCTCACCTGTGTGTTACGTTTTTGACCTACTGTATATATATAACCACATAGTACAGGCTCTCACCTGTGTGTTACGTTTTTGGCCTACTGTATACATATAACCACATAGTACAGGTTCTCACCTGTGTGTTACGTTTTTGGCCTACTGTCTATATATAACCACATAGTATAGGTTCTCACCTGTGTGTTACATTTTTGGCCTACTGTATATATATAACCACATAGTACCGGTTCTCACCTGTGTGTTACGTTTTTGGACTACTGTATATATATATATAACCACATAGTATAGGTTCTCACCTATGTGTTACGTTTTTGGCCTACTGTATATATAAACCACATAGTACAGGTTCTCACCTGTGTGTTACGTTTTTGGACTACTGTATATATATAACCACATATTATAGGTTCTCTCCTGTGTGTTACGTTTTTGGCCTACTGTATATATATATAACCACATAGTATAGGTTTTCACCTATGTGTTACTTTCATTATTAAAACAATATTGATAGAAATCTGAAAAATCTATTTGTGTGGTTATTGTATGGATTTGTTTAAAATAACACCCAAATCAATATTTTCATCTAAAACATTTTGAGTAAATAAATCCTCTTGGTATGAATTGAGCGGATCATAAAGTGAAATTCTTATTGCAAATAACGACAAAAAAAAGTTCAAACGTCTATCGACAAACGAAAGGTATCATTCGCATCGTACCATTTCGTCATGAACTTAGTACAGCTGGTTGAATTGTCGTAATCCGCCCATTGATATCACTCATATCTGAGTAGCACAAGCACAACACAATCCGACTGGTGTTGTATTGTTGATTGCAATACGGAACAGGTCAAAGAAAAGGTTGTTACTGTAAACTATTTTAAGATAGGCAATTAGTTTTAAGGATAACTACTAACATTTAAGTTGATGACGGTAGAACACTTGTCGCAGCTGTTATTGATATACACTGTACGGTATATTGTTTTCATGAAAGTGAGATGAATGAAATTTTCTTATTCGTTTGATACATAACGAAGCTTCAATTATTATAAAACTTGTTCGTTAATACAGCTTATGAATGATTAAACAATTTGTAAATTTCCTCTAAATAAAGTTATATTTATTGTATATTAAAACACAAATGCACAAAAAGATATAGTAATTGTTTTAACATTACATTACATGTTAAAGGCATGGTCAAACAAAACACTACACCATGCTACATTGTACATATGTAAAATCTAAAAGTGAAGAATGTATATGGATTTTGAATTTTAGGTAATTCTAATTAATCTCTATGTTGTGATCATATAATGATTCCTTAATTTCTAAAATGGTTTCCTGCACCACTCAGGAAAGTATATATGTAGGTCATTAAAAATAGAGGCCATTTTGACGATTGCAGTCATTGTATTGCAGATGAAATTATCTCAATTAGAAAAGCTATGTCCTGTCTATTTGTGGAAACTGTTTATAATATTTGAAATAACTTTACACAACGCAGACTGATTTATGTTTTTCTCTGTGGAGAATTGACCCTTAGATAAATTGTTTTAAAGCCAAAGTATTATAAAACTGCTATTGATAAGCTTTTGTCCTGAAGTGAATGAAATTTCCTTATCGTTTTCACTTAAAGCAGCTGACTCTGCCATTAAAGGAGTGTCGATTTCGGTACTTCATGAATTAAGTTTCCTATAGTTACGCAGACGTGCACGTTTTAACATTAT
This sequence comes from Mizuhopecten yessoensis, assembly GCF_002113885.1. Classification (NCBI taxonomy): domain Eukaryota; kingdom Metazoa; phylum Mollusca; class Bivalvia; order Pectinida; family Pectinidae; genus Mizuhopecten; species Mizuhopecten yessoensis. The sequence goes on from NW_018407615.1 coordinate 1,240,334, forward strand.
CTAGATATAGCTATGTCTTTAACCATAAGTTAAGCCGTTACATGTGGAATACTGTAAATCAATCAGTGAAATTCAAATTTGCGAATTAAAAAAAAAGTCAATATTCTATTCTCAGTCATGAAATCAACAATGCTACATGTACCTCGTCAATCAACTCGTTTCAATATTACTCATTACTTTGTCAACAGACGTACCAATATTCTGTATTTAAAAAAAAATACAAACCATCATGTCAACAGACATACCAATATTCTGTATAACTTTGTCAACAGACATACCAATATCCTGTATAACTCTGACCACAGACATACCAATATCCTGGATAACTCTGTCAACAGACGTACCAATATCATGTATAACTCTGACCACAGACATACCAATACCCTGGATAACTCTGTCAACAAACATACCAATATCCTGTATAATTCTGTCAACAGACATACAAATATACTGTATAACTCTGTCAACAAACATACCAATATCCTGTATAACTCTGTCAACAGACATACCAATATCATGTATAACTCTGTCAACAGACATACCAATATCATGTATAATCTGTCAACAGACATACAAATATTCTGTATAACTCTGTCAACAGACTTACCAATGTCCTGTATACTCAATCAACAGACGTACCAATATCCATTATAACTCTGTCAACAGACATACCAATATCCTGTATAACTCTGTCAACAGACATAATATACCAATATCCTGTATAACTCTGTCAACAGACATACCAGTATCCTGTATAACTCTGTCAACAGACATACTAATATCCTGTATACTCTGTCAACAGACATACCAATATCCTGTATACCTCTATCAACAGACGTACCAATATACTGTGTAACTCTGTCAACAATCATACCAATACCCTTTATATCTCTGTTAACAGACATACCAATATCCTGTATAACTTTGTCAACAGAAATACCAATATCCTGTATAACTCTATCAACAGACGAACCAATTTCCTGTATAACTCTGACCACAGACTTACCAATATCCTGTATAACTCTGTCAACAGAAATACCAATATCCTGTATAATTCTGTCAACAGACATACCAATGTCCTGTATAATCTGTCAACAGACATTCCAATATCCTGTATAACTCTGTCAATATACGTACCAATGTCCTATATATTGTCAACAGACGTATCAATATGCTGTGTGACTCTGTCAACAATCATACCAATATCCTGTTTAACTCTGTCAACAGAAATACCAATGGCCTACTGTATATATATAACCACATAGTATAGGTTCTCACTTGTGTGTTACGTTTTTGGCCTACTGTATATATATTACCACATATTATAGGTTCTCACCTGTGTGTTACGTTTTTGGCCTACTGTATATATATAACCACATATAGGTTCTCACCTGTGTGTTACGTTTTTGACCTACTGTATATATATAACCACATAGTACAGGTTCTCACCTGTGTGTTACGTTTTTGGCCTACTGTATATATATAACTACATGGTATAGGTTCTCACCTGTGTGTTACGTTTTTGGCCTACTGTATATCTCTAACCACATATTATATGTTCTCACCTGTGTGTTACGTGTTTGGCCTACTGTATATCTCTAACCACATATTATAGGTTCTCCCCTGTGTGTTACGTTTTTGGGCTACTGTATATATATGACCACATAGTACAGGATCTCACCTGTGTGTTCCGTTTTTGGCCTACTGTCTATATATAACCACATCGTACAGGTTCTCACCTGTGTGTTACGTTTTTGGCCTACTGTATATATAACCACATAGAATATGTTCTCACCTTTGTGTTACGTTTTTGGCCTACTGTATATATATAACCACATATTATAGGTTCTCACCTGTGTGTTACGTTTTTGGCCTACTGTATATATATAACCACATAGTATAGGTTCTCACCTGTGTGTTACGTTTTTGGCCTACTGTATATATATAACCACATAGTATAGGTTCTCACCTGTGTGTTACATTTTTGGCCTACTGTATATATATAACCACGTAGTATAGGTTCTCACCTGTGTGTTACGTTTTTGGCCTACTGTAT
>NW_018407615.1:1244120-1244271 GCF_002113885.1 Mizuhopecten yessoensis
GTGCAAATGTACAAATATCCTGTATAACTCTGTCAACAGACATACCAATATCCTGTATAACTTTGTCAACAAACATACCAATATCCTCTATACTCTGTCAACAGACTTTACAATATCTTGAATAACTATATCAACCGACGTACCAATATCC
>NW_018407615.1:1248289-1252128 GCF_002113885.1 Mizuhopecten yessoensis
CAACAGACGTACCAATATCCTGTATAACTTTGCCAACAGACGTACCAATATCCTGAATAACTCAATCAACAAACATACCAATATCCTGTTTAACTCTGACAACAGACATACCAATATCCTTTTTAACTCTGTCAACAGACGTACAATGTACCAATATCCTGAATAACTCTGTCAACAGACATACCAATAACCTGTATAACTCTGTCAATAGACATACCAATATCATGTATACTCTGTCAACAGACATACCAATATCATGTATAACGCTGTCAACAAACGTACAAATAAACTGTATAACTCTGTCAACAGACTTAACATACCAATATCCTGTATAACTCTATCAACAGACGTACCAATATCCTGAATAACTCTGCCAACAGACATACCAATATCCTGTATAACTCTGTCAACAGACGTACCAATATCCTGAATAACTCTGCCAACAGACGTACCAATATCCTGTATGACTCTGTCAACAGACATACCAATATCCTGTATAACTCTGTCAACATACATAACATACCAATATCCTAAATAACTCTATCAACAATCATACCAATATCCTGTATAACTCTGTCAACATACGTACCAATTTCCTGTATAGCTTTGTCATCAGTCATACCAATATCCTGTATAACTCTGTCAACAGACGTAACAATATCATGTATATGTATAACACTGCCGAGAGACGTACCAATATACTGTATAACTCTGTCAACAGACATAACATACCAATATCCTAAATAACTCTATCAACAATCATACCAATATCCTGTATATCTCTGCCAACAGACGTACCAATATCATGTATAACTCTATCAACAGACGTACCAATATACTGTATAACTCTGTCAACAGACATAACATACAAATATTCTGTATAATTCTGTCAACAGGCGTACCGATATCATGTATAACTCTGACAACAGGCGTACCAATATACAGTATAACTCTGTCAACAGACATAACATACCAATATCCTGTATAACTCTGTCAACAGACGTACCAATATCATGTATAACTATGTTGCAATGTAGCAGATATACCAATATCCTGTAATTTTGTCAACAGATATACCTATATATTATGATATGTCAACATACCAGTCAGGAAATGGGTTATTCGATGTCAATGTTTTTTCTTATTCAGTCGCAAACTTTAACATGAGTCTCCCTCATTTAGTAAACAGACATGTAAGCGTCCTCCTTCATTAAGTCAACATATATAAATGCCAGTATCCTCTCTCATTTAGTCAACAAACATGTCATGTTTCAACACCATATACAGTGTATTAAACAGACATGTCATTGTCCTTCCTCATTTAGTCAACAGACACGTCATTGTCCTTCCTCATTTAGTCAACANATTGTCCTTCCTCATTTAGTCAACAGACACGTCATTGTCCTTCCTCATTTAGTCAACAGACACGTCATTGTCCTTCCTCATTTAGTCAACTTATATGTCATTGTCCTTCCTCATTTAGTCAACATACATGTCAGTGTCCTTCCTCATTAAGTCAACATATATGTCAGTGTTCGTCCTCATTTAGTCAACATACATGTCATTGTCCTTCCTCATTAAGACAACAGACATATAATTGCCCTTCCTCATTTAGTCAACAAACCACTTTATCCTGACACGACTGACTACGTCTCCCCTCTGCACATGTTCGCCAACAGTCCAACGAGTTTCTTTCATCTCTCCATTTGTTGTTATTATCAGAATTCTCCAAAATGGTATGAAATTTGAAGTACCGTTAGCGTCAAAGCTGATAAGACGGAAAACTTGCGCGGCAATGTTACCATCAACGTTTATTTGTATGTTGTCTGCAGTCACTACAACAGTGGACGTGAGCTGTAGCAGTACAACACATCGTAATCTTGACCCTGCACTGACTGCTTGTTTCAAGTCCAATTTTGATCCTATGATTTCGTCACCAATTGAATCCGTACTAAGTACCCTACGCCAAACTCGGCTTTCAACTACCCACGCCGCCTGGATAGTCGACGTAATTCGCGCGTTCATGTTTGATGACCCTATGTCATATAGATCAACGGCATACGTTCCATCCGAGGAAAGTCTTACCCATTTCCATACTGCATCTCCTGTTGTGAAAGTCCTTGCTGTGGGTGTATCAATCTGACTTAAAAGCTGCGCTGTCACGTTATCGTCGTCAATGACAACATTGTCAGCTTCCATAGAATACGGACCGAAGACTAATCTCACTCTCCGTCCTTGCAAGATGAGTTCAATCAAGTTTTTTTTGGAACCTATAAGATGTTCACCATTTGCACTGTGCAAAAAAACCAAATCCCAACAGGATTCTACATTCCAGTATGTATGAAGTGATTGCGATGATCCTGATTTAGGTGAGTGTTTCCCGACATACCATCGAGTGACCACACGTGTTGACATGCTATCAAACAATGTTATGAACCAGTAATAAGGGCTGGAATATTTACCGGTTGAGGCGAGCCTACCAATTTTCCAGGGAGTCTGTCCAACTACTCCACACGACCCATGGTCAACCTCCAGACGGGATATAGATGTCAGAAAGATAGAGGATCCACCAAAGTCGTAGGCTAATCGTACATTCTTACCTTGTTCAGCGGCGGATATGACGTCAGCAATGTTGCCACAACTAGGTTGAGATTTACTATCGGCACAGTAAACGGGATTTGTGTGCGTTTCTGCCATATTTACGTTTCTGAAGAAACAAAAGTAGGAGTAACTAAAATACTGAATTGAAAATAAATGCATTCAAAGATGTTTTTTCTCTCTTTCCTTTTACACATGGATAGTAATTTTATTTGTAATGGTATAAATGTTAAGAAATGATATGAGCTCTACAGACCCAGCAAACCTGCTGCGTACTTAAAAAAAATATGATTTCGAATAATTGCTTATGCAGACACAGACGGTGACCTTTCTTATTACAACAAAACAAAATTATTAAATTTCTTCTTCTTTCTCAGATCACGTACAATACAACAGGCCTTTTAAAACTTAAATAATATATTACACATATTCAATCACACCAATATTCACCCCTTTTAAACAGTCAACTGAAATAAAAACCTATTTCTAACATATCATATGAAACCAAATCTGTATAAAAATTGACTGTTGAAGCGATTTCTTCAAAAAAAAGAGAGTTGATAAATGATTAATGTGTTGAAATAATCAGTCCAGTAGCCGATTACATATGTTGTAAACGATGACTGCTTTTGGCCAGCTATTTGATGTGGTATGGGAACTAAGATAGGCATACATGTCAGAGTATTAGTAATTGTTCTGGTCTTCAATACTAAATGAATTACTAAAAACAAAAGCTAAATCTCATAATCAATGCTACATTTTTACCCTATTTTAATTATAGATACTTTTACCTGAAAGGAAACAAACGCATATCTACGATATTCTGTAGGGTTGGGATAGAATATCTCTAGCAACTAATATAGATGATGTTTCTAATTTCTGGCAAGCCTTCATAATCATGTCATATTGCAATTAAGCTTCAAAGTGTCGCAAATAATACAATTATTGTGATAGGACATGTACTATCCGGACATTCAAAGAAAGACTTTACCCTGCGAATGAGTAAAATTACTTGAGCTATGACCATGCATTTCAACACACTTGCTTTGTAACACATGCCATTGTACGGCTAGTGAACAGATGTTTACAATTTACACTGATTTACTCTCGATAACCATTATTCATCTTTAAGAATTAATCCTATAATTTATATACATTTTCATGACGTTGACCATAATAGTTATGTATATATTTTTTGTGCTGCTACCGCCGCGTTCTGTGTACCGGCCACTGCGCTATCT